>NC_058132.1:628908602-629210828 GCF_016433145.1 Gracilinanus agilis
AGAGGAGGGAGGGAGAAGGGAGGAGGGAGGGAGGAGGGAAGAGGGAGGGAGGAGGGAGGGAGAAAGGATGGAGGGAGGAGGGAGGGAGGGAGGAGGGCCACACCAAGCAAGCTGCAGGGAGGAATGCTCGGTGTTACAAACCTGCTGGAAGCCACGCAGGCTTTCCGGGTGGCTGGCTAGAACTGTCGATATGATTTTTAGGGCCTGCAGAAGTGTTGTAGCTGTCAGCATTAAAGGAAAAATATAACCGGGCCATCTTGGGGGAATCTTTTGGCAGGCAAAGATCTAGTCCATAAACGGGCTGCTCTCACTTCTTCATCAGCCCCCCAGCCAGAGTCCTGAGGCTGTCCGTAGAAGTGCACTGACGCTATGAAGTTGTATCAGAAATTAGACCACAAACATAGCCGCTGGGGGTCAAGTAGCATTTCCTGGCAGGGGCAAAGAGGTTCATGATCACTGACACGTTCCTCATTTCCTGGAGGTCGGGGAGGGACAACATGACTATTTGGGGGACGGCTGGGAAATATTCAGAGGCAGAAGACCCGGGTGCCACATCCCAACCAGTAGCTCGGAGGCTCGGCTTGGGGAGAAGAGAGCTGCTCCCATCTCTGGTGCTCAGGGGAGGCTTGTGCTGCCTCTTTCTTCTCAAACATGGGGTGAACCAGGTACACATTGAGAAGGCAAAGGTGTGACTTTTGGAAAACAAAGTCTATGACTTACATCATTATTTCATTTCAGCTAAAACAAGGCAGAAACACTTGGCCTCCCGTTTGTGCCGTCCTTGCAGGGCTGGGTGTCAGCCGAGCGATCCTGAGTTGGAGTCTGGATGATGTGTGTTGTAATAACTTTGATGACCAAAAAACCCGTTTCTCGAGGATGGGCCGCTTCGTCCAGGTTCTAGCTGTACAGGAGACGCGGGTTGCTGGGAGGCCCTACACTGCGAGCTCTGGAGAGGGACACCTCAGCACACTCAGTGAGTACAACATGGAAGACTACTTTGAGAACTTCTCCTCATGGCTTTCCCCCCTTTCTGACAAAGCACACGTTCCTATGCAAGTAAAAGTTGGTTGTCGTTGAGCCAAAATATTACAAATGGGCAACTGAAGAATATACTTTCTGTAGAGAAATCCTTCATCTTATGTCAACTCCCTAAAGATTTGTCTCAGAGAAAACATCCCCACTGAGAAGTTTAATGATTAGAATTCTTTAAAAATATTGGAACATTTCTTGGTTGATGGATGTTGCAGCTATTAGTCCAGTTTACACAACCTAAAATGCTATTAGTTTCCCAGAGGCCTTGTTTTAAAATGATGGAGCCTGAGGAATCAGACACACATCTACGTCCGTGTGGGATCCCTGACAGACATCTTAACTTTAGAGTTCAAAGGGTCCTGTAGGCAGTAGATTTATGGAACGCTTTGGAGTTGGGCCTTTCAAAAAAATGTATATTGTATTTACCATTATAAATGACTTTTAAAGTTTTCCAGCTCATTTATTTATTTATTTATTCCGGAGTGGGATTTGTGACTGAGTTAAACTGAACGATGGGAGTCCACAATGCCTAAGCCACTCTTCAGGTAAGGATGTTGGCTTTCTCATACAACAGAAATAAATGTTCCTGAAGAGGTTGGCATAACAGAACTTTGGTAATCCAAATCATATTTCAAAAAAGACTTTTTACATGTATTTTGGTGCTCGTTCTGATTTTCAGGGTCCCCAGAGCCGGCCTTTGGAGACAGTTCTAACCTCCAAACTTGTTTTTCAAGGTGTCGCCCTCCCCCACGACCAGTCGGAGTGTCAGGGAGAGAGAAGGCTCCCAGGGCCGTCGATGCCGCCCACATCAGCCTCCAGAGCTCTGGCCATTTCCCCAAGATCATCACAGCTCCAAGCCCCAAGCTGAGAGAATCAGAGCACTCCCTCCCAGGATCTTTGGCATTCCTTACATGGCTAGGCTCCTCTCTGAAGCCACTTTCTCCTTTGCTAAATGAGGGAATTGGCCTGGGCGATCTCTAAGGTCTTTTCCAGCTCAAATTTATTCATGAAGGAGTGAGATTAATGCCCAACTTATCCTGGATCATATCTAGGCTGCCAAAGTTGTTCCTTTGTGAAAAACACCTGAATGAGATTATCTGAGAACACTGAGCTTAGGACAAAGGACAGGTCGATGGCGACCAGCATCTCCCTGGTGCAGAGTGAGGTAGACGCCCTCGATTTGCTTTCCTAACAGGGAAAGTAAACCTCTTGTGGTGACAAAGCAGAGACTAAATAGAAGGAAGCAGTGAATGCAGGGACAAGCTGCCAATGAGCGTGTCTAGGAGGCACCTGGGCTCAGGGTGGTCTCTGCCACAGCTCCCATCACTTTTCTGAAGCCCTTTCTGGTCCCTTCCAGTTTCTGACCCTAGCACAACGTGCCAGGATGGCCACCCCCAGCTCCCACATGGTCCACCCACCAAGAAGATGGGGTCAGGCTTCCTGAAGCTGCTTGTGATCACCAGGACCCAAACATGACTTTTAAGGGCAGGAGAGGCTTGGAAAAGGGAAAACAGGAAGAGGCAAATCCAGCCTTAGGCCAACAAGGGCCCATTTCAGGCATTTGGAGGGTGGGGCAGGGCAGGGAATGAAGGTCTGTGTTTTCTTTAGAGCTCCTACTCTGTGCTTCTTCTAGAGCAGCATCCTGCCCCCAAATCCCAGTCGGCTCTCAGACTAAAGCAGAGGAAGAAGCCCTGGGCTCGGGGGCTCCTGGGAGGGCTGCCCTCGAGGGGTAAAGTGAAGGAAGTCTGAAGCCACTGCACCTGGGTACTGAGAGTGGGCCAGAGCTTCTCTCCACAAAAAGCCCAAAGAGAAAAATGATCTAGGTGCCATCTTCCTTTTCTCCCCCTCATCAAGTATGCTATGGGGAGTTAGGTGAGAACACTATTCTTCCAAATACCCCTGCCTAGCCTCTCCCAGCCCAGCAACATGATTTAAGAGAGACAGATAAAGATCCAGGAGACCCACAGTCAACCTCTGAAGCTGCCACCAACAAGTGGTGTGATCTTGGGCAAGTCCTTTAACCTCTGCCTCAGTTTCCACTTGGCTATTACGGTTCCTTTCAGCTCTATCCAATGGTTTTATGACCTTGGTGAGGACACCTTTCTCTTCTGGGTCTGTCTGGTTTAAATTGGGGGGAAGGTCCCTTCCAGCTCAAAAGGTCAGTCTATGGATTTCAAAAAGGCTCTTGTTGGTGGCCAGGGTGTGCTAGATCTCAAAGCTACAAGTACCAGTGTATTAAAAGGTAGGTGAAAGAATTATTGCTTCCAGAAACACAGGGAGGCTTGATATTCAACCAAGTGCTTTATTTTTAAAAGCCTTGATAAACGTGCAATAGGTTTAGAAGATGTGGCTTTTGGCACTGTTGAGGCATACTGTGAACATGAGCTGCTTTTAGTCTCTTTGATGAAAACTAAAGCAATCTTGTTCAAGCCAGGCTGCCCTATTTTGGAGACAGAGAAGGAAAGGATGAGGCAGCAGGTTCCTCAGAGATAAGGGGGAACATAAATTAATTCTAAAAATGGACAATTATTAAGTCATTTTTAGGTTCTGATTGCACTGCACTCTTCCCCCAGACCTTTCTTTATGGGTGAAGGGGGGTGGGAAGGTCTGTTTTCATGCAGTTTAAATATCTGGATGCTGTTTGCAAACAGCAGCTTTCTGTCCCTGGGTTCTCCTGTGATCCCCACCCTGCCCCCCATAACCAAATATTTAGTCCCAGAAACATGCAATACAGATCCATCAGGCATTGGGGTGCAGGGCCTGATGAGGCCTGTTAGCATTACGGCCACTTCCAGTTAGACCTGACTAGGAGGTCTCTTCCCAAATTCATACTAAGATCAATTCTCTATTCAAGACAGTAAAACTAACATATCATCATCTTCTCTCTTCCTGACCCCTAAACTAGCTAAAGCTTATAGTGATTATGTAAACTTGGCAGAATATACTCTTACGTGAACCTAGGTTGATGCCCTAGGTCCTTGTTTGTGAGATTTCTAAGCCCTGATAAAGACTTTAGGCCATTCTAGGTGCTCCCAGCACTACAAAACATCCTTTCCTAAGATTACTATGAAGTATCCAATTCTTTCCTAATGAGCTCAGCACCTACGATGGGCTGAAACAGGAACTTATAATAAGTTTTAAGTCCCCAAAGAAAATACTCAATGATTCATTCCTTTGCCCCCCACAAAATTAATATTTTAAAAATGATTTTTCCCTTCATTATTTGTCCCCTTCAAAACCAAAGAGCTACTACTACATTTATAGCCCTCAAATTAATCTTCATGTTAACATTTTATATTTTTTATTTTGAACAGTGGAGGGTTTTACTTAATTTTTAATATTTTGGATAGCCACATGGTACATATATACCACAATGCCTTGGTATTTGTCCATCTTAAAACAGTTTCAATTTATGTGTATTAAATATCAGGATGAGAATTTTGCAGGTACAGTAAGTAGTTTGATATCTGAGTTCTTCAAACTGCCAAAATACTAGTGAATTTAGCTTTTCTGACGACAACACATTTAAAAATATATGCAGAGGTTAACATTGGTAATTTTAAATGGTTTATGTTTTACTGCTTTCTTGGATTTCAGATTAGATTTGAGGGAGAGCTACAGGGCTCCTAGGCACAAGGGTAGAAATCTGCCTTGATTCTGAGCCTCTCCTCCCTCTTCCCCTACTCCCAGGCTTTAAAAAATAAGTAACCTTTAACAATTCTGATTACAGATTCCCTCCCCCATGCCCTCTTCCTTTTAAACAGAAAAAGAGTTCAATAATGTAGTATTCCTAACAGCATCTTTGGCTATGAAACACTATACCTAAAAATTCAATTATTTGGAAGTTCTTAACATCCTATATAGTTTCCATAAAACTAAAATATGGGCCAGTTCACAAGAGATGCAATTTACTCATCAGGAGGTCTAATGAGATTAATTAAGAGGTCAATGTAATTAATGAAATGTACTAAGTAACAAAAGTGCAGTAGGGCTTACCAATTAGTATTTTGAGACATTTTCTTTTAAGACAAAATTGAAAGCAACTTGCTTCAGGTTTCACAGATGGGGCACTCGTTGACATGGCAATATTGTCAAATAAAATGTAAGCAAGCATTTCAAAACTTGGGTTGGTTGTTTTTCTATTGTTCTTGCTTTAAATGAAAAAAAAAAAATTGCCTGAACTGCAGTGGCTAATAGTTGGGATTAAAGCTATTTCTATAGTTTTCTTCCCTGTAAAATTCCAACATTGTAGGCACTGGCAAAAAGGCAGTGCTGGCAAATATATACATGGAAATGCTCTTAGAGATTCTTTCATCTCCCATAAATAGGCCTAATAAGTCCTTTACTCACCTGACAAAACCTACACTGCTTTGTTAACATTGGCTAGTCATCCTAATTCCAGTTTTTGAACATGATAAACGACATATGAAGTGTCATGGAAGTAGAAGCTGGTCTTCCTTCCTCCTTGACAAGTGTCTAACGCAGCAGGTTGGTGACTCACATCATCACGTGGATTTTCCGCTATTTCAAGAAATGCCAGCACTTGGAACTACTTTAAGACTTTGATTTCTAGAGTCAAGTGAACAAACATTCTAGGTACCTTACTCAAACAAAACAAAGCATAACTGTAAATATGCATCTCAGCATTTAAAAACAGCACAGCCAAGAGAGATAAGCATGATGAATATTTTAGCTAAGGAACATTCCTTGTCGCACTGTCGATTCTGAGCAGGATGCTACGGGTGTGGGAGAAGACAGTGGTCCCACATCTTACCAGGTAGCTGAAACTCATCCACTCTGCCAAGTCTTCAGGGATTTCTTTACTTCAGTCATAGAGGAGAATACACTTTGTTTGCGCTGTGTCCTAGTGCTTTACGGGGTCAGAGTCTTCTTTTGCACTATGTTTACTTTCATCCTAACTTTGATGTCACTTAGTTGTTTCATTTATTGTCACTGAATACACAGGGCAAACAAAGGCAAGAGCTGAAGCAATCACATCAAGAATAAGAGCTCACACTAAAAACACACACGAGCAGCATTTTGTAAAATTTAGCTTTTCTACTGTCTTTATTCTGGGGATGAAGGGTCCTCATCATCTTCATCTTCATCCTCATCGTTGAAAGAGCAGGGGGTCTCACCACGGGACTCTGAATAGTGGGATGTGGCACTGCTGGACTGCTGACTGCTTGGGGCAAGGAAATGCCCAGTTGCTAAGGCCACTTCAGCATCCAAACAAAACCCTTGGTTTACACTATTAAATAATTAAAAGAATACACATATCCATTAATTCCCAGGTAGAATATTTAAGTTCTGATAATTATACAAAAGAATAAATGTGAATTTGACCCAAGCAAGACCACAGATCCATCTTTTTAGTGAGCTTCTAAATGTAAATTTTTCTAAAGTTGTAATAGAGACCTGTTTCTTTCCACAGAAGATGGCCTTCTTTTCTGTGCATACTTTAGAGCTTATACATGAATATTTTGGAAGCTTACCTTGCTTGTGATAAAGTGGTACTGCCAGTCATATCTAAATTTGGAACAGACTGGGTTGAATTCAGAAGTAGCCCCTGATTCAACCATGAAGGTCCTGTAGACATATCTAAAAAAACCCACAAAGACAGAAAGTACATATGATGCAAATTTCATGGATAATACTATTATAGTCCTAAAAATGGCTAGAAAAGTAAGTGATAAACCTCATCTTAACTGCAGCTAAGAGGTTGTCTTAAATCTACCTGTCATTTCCCTGAGAAAGCCCTCTAATTTTCTTCAGTACTTTAAAAAGTCTATAGGAGGCGATTAATTGGTGGGGAGAGGGAAATATCTCTGCCATTCACTTATTTCTTTCATAGTGGAAGAAAAAAAAGGTGGCAATTGGGATAGGGGACATAAAGAAATAAATTATAACTCTAAATGTGAGGAAAATGAGGAATATTTTTAAAAGTCTCCTTGTAATCAAATTTAAGACTCCTACTGAATAAATATTAGCTAGTTCTATGACCACTGATGCATTAGTAAGAAATAGCTTATTCTCAGAGAAAGCAAGTTTGAATCACTGATAAAATAGTCAAGTTTCCATATCTGTTCCATTCTTTTTTTCCTCCCCCAAAAGACCTGAATGAACAATGGTGTCAATAGCCAAAGCTGGAAAAGAGAAAAAGCAAATGATAAAAGCTTTAAAAAGTTAAAGTAAGGAAAGAAAACCAAATAGTCAAGCAAAAAAAGACTGGAGAGGCAGGGGTGGACAGGGAGTAGTAAAGAAGACCCAAGTCTCAAGTTCCCCTTAGGAAATGTAGAGGTAATGGCCTGGGCAACTATATAAGACAGTACATTGATAAGAATTCCTCATACCAATGAAATCATAGTTTCAGACTAAAAAGAGAAAAAAAAAGATTTGGCTAAAGGGATTAACAGACATATGTAATTGATGGGTCTGGAAATTCATTTCTTTCTCCCTCCTTTTTAATACTATACATTTTAAAAAATATTCAATAAAGTCTTGAAATATTTCTTATGTTCTTTCTAAGTGCTTGGAATTCAGTAACACAAAGACAAAAATTAAATGGTTCCAAGTCTCAAAATACAACCTACTGAAGGGAGATGATAGTAATTACAAGATAATTTGAGAAAGAAAGCATTCCTGATCAAACTCAAATACCATTAAAATCCTCATAACTACAAATATGTAATATTTTTTCTGAGACTAATTAGAGAATCATGAATTGATAAAGTTATAAGAGATCTTAGAGATAATCTAGTTCTGACTCCCTCATTTTGACAAGGTTGATATTCAGGTCCAATTGGGGGGCAGCTGTGTAGCTCAGTGGATTGAGAGCCAGGCCTACAGATGGGAGGTCCTAGGTTCGAATCCTGCCTCAGCCACTTCCCAGCTGTGTGACCCTGGGCAAGTCACTTGACCCCATTGCCTACCCTTACCACTCTTCCACCTATAAGTCAATACACAGAAGTTAAGGGTTTAAAAAAAAAAAAGGTCCAATTGGGTTGGGTATCTTATCTAAGTCCATACAAGTAGTCAGTGATTAAAGGATGTAAGCTTGGGAATGCAGTGAAATTCCCATGAAAGAATGTTTTTTTTTATATAATGGACATAAATACAAATGGTATTAAGTCAGAAAACAACTTTCCCTTGAGGGTTCCATAAAAATGTTAAAAACAAAAACAAAAACAAGCATATATAAAAACTCCATCCCCAAATGAGGGAAACAAGGATTTTTGCAGGCACTGTTTGAGACCATTTTCTACAGCAATTCAAGTGCTCATGCTGCTCCGACACTCACAGAGTAGCTAGTGACACTCAAGAATTTAACTGGCTAAAGCCATATATTTATGAATTTGTGTAACTTCAAGTTTTAATTACACTTGCAAAGAAACTTCCTCAATAAATTTTTGTACAATAGCCCTTGATATCCATCTTGGAAACTCTCTTACTTGTGATATTAGATGTCATCTATATTTTATTTGGCAATAAAAAAAGCTGTAAATAAATTTCATTTTGTTACCGAATATGAGCATTCCTGAAAACAACTGACTGTTTTCCTTGAATGGGAATTATGGTACTGTACTCAGATATTTGGTGTTTTGGGCATGGATTACAATTTTCTTCTGTAATAAATGATGATAGATATCATTTACTAAATCTGCAAAGTCAAGCTTTAGGTGAACTTTCCAAATTAAAGCAGAACTTTAGTACAAATATGGATGCACATCAGCAGATTCTAGAATTTTTGAGCTATCTTCAAATCAATATGGATACTGCACTAATGTAAATAATTAATGATCACTCAAAGGCATTGTAGAAGTCCTTTGGGCTTAGTGCAGAATACTACATTTAAAAAGTGAGCAATTTTTTTTTAAAAAGTGGGAAATTTGCTGGGGACTTAAAAGCTATTTTGCTTTCAATAATGTTTGCTGTAATGGCATTTATAAAGATGGGTCTGCTTGAGGTAATAGTTTGAATTTAAGTAGTGTTAAATAGTTCTTTCTGGATCTGGTTTACATTTAAAAAATGATTAATAAAGTCCAAACCAGCTTTTCTGAAGTCAATACAAGAAAGTGAAAGATACAAAGGGCACTTTAAGGAAGGCTGACCACCTAGACAGTCGACCACAATAAAGCTTGTGTTTAAGCATTCTATCAGGGTGCCAGAGAAAGATATCAAAAGTTGCCATTACTAAAAAAATCTTGCTAATGAAAAGCTTTGTAGCAAAACAGGAAGAATCTTGGATATAAAATCAAGAGCTGTGGTTCAAATCTCTATGTCTTGGGAAATTCAATTTCTAAAAAAGTCACCCTATCTCTTGAGTCCAATTCCTCTTCAATAAACCAGCGATAATACTCCTTCTACCAACCTCATAGGGCTGTGAGCAAAGAGTTTTGAAAACACTATAGAAATGTAGGCTATTAATGAGAAACTTTTCATTTCTATTACTCGCTCTCCTTGCTGTGCCTTTCTAAAACAGGAATACACCAACATGTACAGCAAAGTGTTTGGATCTCACTTCCTCCACAGCATCCCTTTCCATTGTATAAAGAGGGCCCTTTGGTCTGGGACTGCCCCTTGGAAGTCTCTTCTGGACACTCTTGACTAGAGGAATGGAAGTGAGGAAGACGAAATCAAGAGAAAGAAGTACGAGCCGTAGGTGAGGTCACTCAGAAAGCTGGGTATAGGGATAATATTTTCTTCTTTTAGAAATGTCTTCCCCTCAACAAATGTAGAAAAGACTAACTGAGGGCAGAGAGGTGGTTCAGTGGATAAAGAGCGAAGCCTGGAGATGGGAGGTCCTGGGTTCAAATTTGGTCTTGGACACTTCCTAGCTGTGTGACTCTAGGCAGGTCATTTATAACCCCAATTCCCTAGCTCTAACAAGGCAGAAGGTAAGGGTTTTTTTTTCCAAAAAGAAAAAGAAAAAATCAATCTCCAATGTAAGGTAAAACATGGATCAAAAGTTCATCCGAAAAATTTTTTTTTGCCAAAAATATGAGGTTCTTTGGTTCTGTCTGTCCAAGTCTGACTTCAATCACTATACAAATGTCAAAGAGATCTATAGACTATTTCTGTGTATATAATTAAGATTTATTTGTATGTACTGTTCTTGTTTGACCAAGTGGGTGTTTCTAACACGTAGGACAGGTAACCAAGATGACTACACTAATTTTAACCTCATTTTCTCATAAAATAAACCAGACAGTAGCATAAGACTTAAAGACTCAGAATAGCTGACGTTCAGTATGTTATATAAAAACAAGTCTGTACAGAGCAAATGAACTGAAGCCAGGCCTCCCAAGCTGTTCCTACTAACTGAGATTTATGGCAACTTTCAGCCAACCTTGTTAGGGAGGCTAAACTAGAGGCAGCAAAGGGAGGAGAGTGGGCAAGGCTGGATGTGAAGCCAGAAGAGCTATGTTAGAATCTTGGCCTGGGGTGAGTCACCTAACCTCACTGGGCCTCAGTTTCTTTCTTGAAATAACAACAGAATTGGATTCAATGGGCCTCGGAGGTCCAAGGTCCAATTCTCAGTCTACCATTTTAAGAAAATATGGCTAAATCCACATTTCACCTTTGTTTTGAAAAATTAACAACACAATGAAACTATGAATGGCTTGTGCCAGGGTTCATGAATGCAGTGCTCTAGGACAAATCTGTTCCTTAGCGGTGGGTCTCCAAAAAATAAAAAGGAAGCTTATTTAGATAGGCAGACTATAAAGGATCATGTCCTTTTACAATTAAAAAGAATGAATTTTGTAAAAATTCAGAATTACAAAGGCCATATGCTAGCCAGTAGATCAGGTCAGGAACAAGTCAAAACAACAGGGCCTGCCTGCCCCCATCTCCCCAGGCCTCGGAGCTAGAGCACATTAGAGTGAATTTCTGCTGCAAAGCCAGGGTGCCAGGGATGCCAGCACAGGCTGTGGATCCCACTGGGAAAGAAAGGCCAAGTCTAACACCTAGAGTCCGGATACCAAGAGGTCAGAACTTCTCTACATCCAATTGTACATAAAATTCTTGGAGTAAGGAAGAGGGAGTTGGTTTGGAACTACAGGACACTAAAAATGCAATGTAATAAATCTTAATGCTTTTAAGTCTAAACAAACAAGCTTAGGCCCACATGATTCTACAGAAAGTGTTGGCACTCCTAACAATGAAGAGATAAATGACAAATGATGGGCAGCACACAGAATGCCAGGGATGCTTCTAGGGGTACTAAGAAGCAGCACGGTAGAAGGGGACGGAGACTCAAGACATGCATTTGAATCCCAACCCACATCATTTCTAGCCTGGGGAAGGGGTTTTTTGGTTCCTTCTTTGTTTCCTCATCTGTAAAATGGAGATAAGATGAGCATCTACCCCACATGGAAGTACTGAGGATCAGAGGAGACAATATAGGTAAATCTTTCTCAAAAACTTAGAGTTATCATTATTATTATATTAAGTTTGTTCTCTTAAACAGCTTAATAGTCATCCTATAATATTACCATCAGTTATTCAAATTATCTTCACATAACACCCAAGGCAAACTTAGGCACTGGCTAGGGAATTATCACATTCTAAATTAGTCAAATCCTAAATTAATGAGATTGTAAGAAAAGAATTTCAGGAAAAACTACTGCAAAAATTAATCTTAAGAGAGATAGGTCTCCTTTGAAAACCAGGCCTTTAAGATCCTACAGCCATTTGTTTACTTCAAAAAAATCTTCTGACTAGAAAAATTTTTGTACACTAAAAGACTGAGACCATTCCTTTCAGTCCCATCTACCGAAACCTAAGTCATTGTCAACTTGATTGACATAAGCTTTCAAAGTGTGGACAACAAAGTAAGTTGTATTTATCCTTTTTCTATTTATCTTTTTTCAATTGTGTAAAACTTCGACTCCAGCCTCACTCAGGCATTCATCTAGTCAAAGTTAAAATTTTTAAAATCTGTTCTCACTCAAAAATCCTACCACTTCTTTTATCAGAGATCCCTTCCTCCATCTTCTTCATATCATTCATTAGGGAGCTCTTGCTATCTTTCATAAACTGTTTAATAACAGGATGATGGAAAGGCTTGGGAAAGTTACTGGCTTTTGAGTCTTTTCAGGGTAAATTATTCTATAACATCTTACCGGTGATATAACCTTCTAACGCCTTTGGCACCAATGATTTAGCAATTCTCAGGTCTTCAAGTGAACATTTGCCTGTTTCTAGGCCAAAAGACATTCCCATTCGCTTCAACACCTCTATATCATCATGGATTTCAAAAGTATTGTCAAAATTAAAAAGATACTCGAACCTGCATTAGAGAAAAAGATTATTTTAGAATTTTTCAGGTATGGGATTTTTTCATTGTGCACATTATACAAGGCATATAACAATGGAACTATAAATTAAGAAGGAATAAAAACAATTCTGTTAAAATTCACAGTGCTAAGAGCTATTCTGTTGGTTTATGGAACCAGCATCTCTGCAGGGTTTAAACGATATACTTTCCCAATTAAAACAATTTTCCTTTAAAGGAAAATAAGTATAAACCATCTTTTTTAGTGCTCATTAAATTGGTTCAAATTTAAGGTAGAAACTTTGCCTAGTAAGGACCTTTATTTATTCCAAACACAGTACATATATTTCTTTGTAAAAGCTATACTATGTTAAATATAAATTTTATGCAAAATAACATATCCTTCAAAAGAAAATAAAAATAGCAAGGATGTGGCAATTGTATACCTCCTTCACTTTTCAATGTAATTTACCTGCTAACTAATAAAAATATATTTTTTGTACTTTGTATTTTTTGTTTTCAAAAACCAGGCACTGAATGCCTCATAATTATAAACATATCAAAAATCTAATCATTGAATTCCCCTCTACTTGTTCATTCTGGGTCTGTTTTTCTTTGCTCTTGTAGCTAGTAACACAGGCCCTTTTTCTTGGGCTCTATATCTCTGGGGTACAGATGGGGAAAGGTGTAATGGTTTCTGTAAAAGGTCCTGAATGAAGGCATCTAATTCTTTAGCTCTCTATCTATAGCGAAGGACCACATTCTCGCAGCAGCAGCAGCAGCGAGGGAATGGACACCTTTGCTTCAGAGAAGCGCCAGCAGAGATTAGTTCTGTGAGCATCATCCAGAGTCCACAGCACATTTTATCCTCAAAGGACAATGAATTAATAATGCTTGGCACATAGCAAGTGACCAAAAACCACTGACTGAACCGAACATAAAAATTTACAATAGCTCAGTTACACATTTAGGTGAAATTTCCAAATGTAAAAGTCAAATAAATGCTGATTACAAAAAGGTAGCATCAAATGTTGTCTAAAAAGTCTGAGGTATGCCATCAGGAAGAAAGACAAAAAAGCAAATCCAAAGGAAACAAGGAGGGAGTAGATAGGTATCAATGTTTAGAGGTATCTTATTTTCTTTTCTTCTTTTTCCTTTAATTCTTAGCTTCTGTCTTAGAACTGACACTGGTATTAGTCCCAAGGCAGGAGAGTGATGAGGAGTACATAACTGAGGTTAAGTAACTCGCCCAGGTTCACACAGCTAGTGTATATTTGGAATTGGGAAGATGCCATTTAAAAGTATGTTTGTTATATATTTCCTATGGACATGTGAGAGACTTTGAAACTACATTTCCCATGATTCCTCATGGCAAACAGGAAGTATGATGATGTAAGAGAGGGGTTAAATCTCCTGGGTGAGGAGGAAGTGCCTCTCTTAGCTAGCAGGCGTGGGAAGAGATGAAAGGTAAAAATGGCTGAGGCGGCAGTTTGAATACTTACAGGTGCGTGGTCTAAAGATTTTTATCTCCATCAGGATGGCTTTAATTAAACTACTAATTTCTATATTTATATCAGTCTTTATCATTTTTAATCGTAACACTAGGAAGTTTTTGAATCCACATTTGAACCTAGGACCACTAACCTCTAGGTCTAGCCATTCCCTCAGCCCTCTACCTGCCCCCAAAGTGTATACTTTCTACATTTAATATTTGCTGAAAATGCTTTCTTTCTCATTTAGGGGAAAATATATGTTGAGTTTTAAAAAGTCATCCATTAATATGCCTGAAAGACAAAATTTTAGGCTAACAGCTTTAGCAGGCTTCTAAACCTTGTTCTAAACTCTGAAGAACCATCGTTAAAAAACTATTCACATACATGACAATCTTGCTAACTGGAAAAAGGAGAACAGAGCCTGCTGTCTCCTTAGGTTCAAAATTCCTTCACTCTCAAACCCACTGGGAGGAAGAATCAAACAGGACATATTTTAAAGGGGCCGCTGCACCACAAAGAGCAGACTAGTGAGGGATGGTTTCCAAACATGACAATGGTTTTCTTGAAAGATTCTTATTGAAAGGAAACTAATTTCTAACGGATCATTTTAATTTTGCCAACACTCGAAATGTTGGTAGGTGCCAATGAGTAAAGAATGTGGGCTGCTCTTAGTACACTGACTCTGAGCCCCAACAATGTCAAGGACTGACATACATGGAACAAAAGGCCTCAATAGTGAGGCCGGACTTTAGTCAGATGTGAAACTTCTCAAGCCTTATCACAGATATAAAAAAAAAAAAGAGGTTAATTTAGCTGTTCAGCATCTCAAAGTACAGATCCAAAGAGAAACTTGCTAAGAATTTTAGAACTGCTTTATCTGTGACTTTTAATGACTTCATTTTGGAGCAGTTTTTTGTTGTTTTTTTTTTTAAACTAAATGGAGTCTGAAAAGGTAAATCTTGACCATCAAGATTCAAATAGAAGAGTCTATGTATGTGGTTTCTCCTGGGATCAGTAGAGCTCCAAAGATCCTATCAATGAATAGGATATGGAAGCAATGTATAGATTCATATAGAGTAGTTTTAGGCTCCAAATACCATAGTGTATTCTCAGGCAATCTGTCAAGTATTTTGTTACTGCTGTCCCTAAGGCTATTTGTTCTCTTTTTAAAAATTCTGTTCCTTCTCATTAGCCCGCCTAAAAACCCCAGGCCTGAGAATAAGTGCACAGCAGAGGTCACAAAAAACTAAAGAGTAAAGTAAAATAATGGGAAGAACCAGGGACGAGGCCACAGGAGCATGCAATGCCTCCAAAATGAACCTCAGGCCCCAGGCTGGATTCCTCTGATGCCAGGGACACATCCCAGGGCCATGTTTCCTATCTGCAATAGCATCTGATTCCCTTCAACTCAACTGGACAAGCATTTATCGACTTAATGGCTGCCCCACTCATCAGTGCTGGGAAAAGAGAAAACAAAATCAAGCCATTTCCTGCCTTCAGAGAGGGGCCTGTTAAGATAATTTGTGACCCATTATCTTCTTTGTACTTGTTATTGTACTGTGACGCCAACTGCTGTAGATAAGAGCCAATGTGACGGTGTTGGCCCTACTTTGTAGACCTGCGCAATGGATAACTTAGGAGGCAGATATATATATATATATAAATAAAATACTAATTAACATTAATCAAGCAATATTAATATTAATATATTTAATATATAATTTAATATGTATTTAATATATTAAAGTTGTAAAGAAATAAGAGATAACGGGGTTCAAGGATAAAGGGTTCCCTAAAAACTATGGGTTTCTAACTTCTCCCACACCAATTTCCCAAGTCTTCACGGACTTTCTTCTGTTTGGGTTTCCCCAAACCTATGCTGGCTTCTTATCCTAACTCATCCTCAAATTTCTATCTAAATTAAGCCTATGTCAAAAATCCTTATTTAAAATTATATAGTTTAAGAATACTGTCTCAAGATGTTTCAGTAAAGATTGTATTGCCAGTTCCAACCAAGTTGAATCTGGTTGAAGCAGGAATGGCCTGAATAGGCTGGAGCCTGCTCTCTCTCTGTTTCCTCAGAGATCAGAGAAAGATCTTTTCTTCTCCATCAATTTTTACTCTTCAGCCACTGTCAAACAGTAAACTCTCTCTTTCCCATCTGCCACTCTGCTATTCCCAAAAGGTTTCTACAGGGAAAAGCCTGGGAGCTCGGGAGGTCGCTGCTTCTCAGACCAAGCTCAGATCCAAGAGAGGGAGAGCTCAGCGTCAATTCCAAAACTCTAACCCCCAATAATTCTCAGATTTCCAGCAGAGGCCTTGGTTCTAAAACTCCAAACTGGGCTTAAGGCATTTTGACAAGGTTCTCTCTTACCCCTTAACTTATAAAATCTTTATGCCAAATCTAATCCAAATTAACTCCTTAATAGGTCTGCCATGGTTTGTCATTCAACAGAAGTCCATTCAGTTCCAAGGCCACAGAAGACACGGGCTCTTGTCATACCCAGGTTGGGTGCTAAGAATCCCTCCCACAAGGTCCCCTTCATTTTGGGGTCACTCACCAAAGACTCCCCACTTCAGGCTGAGGGTTAGTCACCTCTGGAACCTCTCCTCCCCCATGCACCACAGATGTCATGGGACCCCTTCCTGCCTCCCTCCAGGTTGCCCATCAGCATCCTCCAGCACCTCAAGTCCCTGAGCTCCTTCTCTGAAGAGCTCCATAGGGTGGTGGAGGTTTGGGTTGGGCAGAGATGCTCAGCAGAGAATTCTCAGAGGAGGAGCAGGCCTTGGGCCATCCCTGCCTCTCCCTCCCCAACCTCATCCTCTCCTCCACTTACTTGTCACTTGAGATGCTACAGTCTATGACGGTTCTTTTGCTTGTGTTGACAATGATAAAAGGCAATTGTATTGTGGAGTTCAGAGCCGGAGGGCCCTGGTTCTGCTGCTCATTCTGCCGATTTCTTTGCACCAGATTTTTAAAAGCTATTTGCTGTATAAAGTAAGAATAACAGTGTGAAGATAGGATTAACTCCCCTTGTCTATTTTCAGTTAATCAAACTTACTAGAGTAAACTCACACCTCCAAAAGCTACTGTTGCTCCCCCCACACACACATTGGGCAGTGCTAGGCAAATTAAAAGATTGCCATTGGTTTTTGTGAAGAGGAGTGACAGGAAGTGACATGAAAAAAGGAGCATAAAAAGAAGAGACCAGCATGGTCTAAGGGTCTTTCCTTCCTAGCTTTTAGAGAGACTGGTTCCAGATAGAGTGAGTGGCCGAAATCCCTATCTTAGCTTGGAGGAGACCTTTTACCTAGATCCTGCATTAGCTTGCTGGGTGAGTGGGTGAGATTCCTGCCTGGGCTTTGGAGTAGGCTGCACTGGTGGAACTCTGGCTGAAGACACCACTGGGACCTCTGGCTGAGTATTACTGGGAAATCCATATGGAGACAAGGGTCTTGGGGAAGCCCTGCCGGGGCTGTGCCTGACCTCACCAGAGAATGGTTGGTAGGTTTGTTAGGAATCTGTCTCTTTATCTACATTTTCCCACTTTCACTCTTTCCACCTCTTTGTAAATAAAGCTGCTAAAAGTCATTTTTAAGCTATAATATTTAAAAATTTTAAGCTATAACATTTTAAAATCAGTGACCACAATATTACTTTTATAACTCTCATATTTAGTATAAAACCCTAAATTTAAACCTTACATTAATTGGCAAGTCACAAAAGTTTGACAAACACCCTCAATCTCCTGATAATTTCCTTCACCCTTTACTATCTCTAAAACTATCCCTCAGGTCAGCTTTTAGTAACTAATTCTGGAGTTAAAAAACTACAGCTGTTGATCTGTTTGCTTCATGTAAGTCCTAAATCTTTTTTTTTTCCCCCTTTTCCCCTTAGACTAAAAAGCTTTCAAATCCATTAAGAGTAAAAAATATCAGCAAATCTTTTTTGCCCCAGGACAGCTCAGAAGTGGTTTCTTGCCCACATGGCCTGAAAGGGCTCCCTGGAAGAAAGTGGTGGAAGCACTTGTGGCCCTCCTGTTTTTTACCCCTAGAGGTGAGGAGAGAGTAGAAAACTCTCCCAAATCTCTTAGATAAAATTTAGGCTGTACCCTGAGGGCTTTAACTATAAGAAAGTGTGTTTTATTTTGCCTAAAAGAGAAAGCATTTGCTTTTTCCAGTTGTCTCTCCTAAATTTAATCTCAGGCTAAGGCTTTTCTCCAGCCCTCCACTCAAAGGCTAATTGATTAGGATGTGCATGTACTTACAACAATTTTCTTCTCTAAAGTGTCTAGAAGACCCCGCCCACTAGCTTTGTGAAATTCTAATCCCTAGCCAGTAGCACCACCTACTGAAAAAAGTAGAATTGCAAGCAATTTAATAGTAAAACTTAAAAATAAATAGGCAAGCAAGCATGATACTGGGCAGTGAAATCTTAGGATATACTGAGGCATATGAGATCCCTCAGTGAAGTAAGGCTGATGGCCTTACCTACTGGGATCAGTACATGATCAGCCTCCAAGCAGTGTTGGTATAAAGGTAAATGGTTTATTAATAATAAAACAAAAGGATTAGGAAGGGAGGATTAAGGAACAGGGTTTCCCTAACTCTAAGAAGTCTCACTTGCCACTCCCTCTAAATTTCCCACATGGGAAAGCCTTCATTTTTCTTGAAGATCCCTAAAACCGTTCCTGTCTCTGGCTAATTTCCCAAGCCCTCTCTGTCTCTACCTGACTCTACTTAATCCTCCTAGTTGGTTTCACAAGATGTAATACTTCTTTAAGATGACTAGGCATGAACTCTTGATGACTGAGTTTAACCCAGATGGGCCAGGCCCTGAGCTTGGCCTCAAGCCCTCCCACCAACACTGGCTCTTGATTAGATCGGGCTTGGTATTATAAAGATCTTAGATGTCTCTCTTCTAGTGAGGAAAGGTTTCCCAGAAAGTCCAAAGATTTCCCTTCAACATTTGATATCAGCATAATCAGCAGAGCTTGGCTACCTCTCCTCTCCTCTCAGCTCCAAGGACCAGGAAACCAGTCCCCTGTCAGCTGGTCTGTGCCCCCTTCAATCCTTTCTCCAGAATCTAGAATCTCCTGGTCACCAGGTTCCTAGCATGTGGCCAGACCAACCTCTGCAAAACCACTTCTCTCTCTGTCATTTCTATCTTAACAGCAGCATGACCCAAATTGGGAAAATGCTGTTTCTTATCTATCTAAAATGGCTCACGATCCCAGAGAACATATCACAATGGCTTTAGCACTGTTCCTGGGCATAGTATAATAACAGGATACATTGCAGTTTATCTATCTCTCTTTAAGAAAAAACTGGTAAATAGCCTTAGTAACCTCAAGATTCAGATGAGAGACTCATCTCAGCATCATCCTATATGACACATTTCCCGACCTATTCAACCAATCCCTCCTACTACTCAATCAATCCTTGACCTCAAAGCTGAACTAAAAGATCACCTTAAAAGACAATTGGAAAATACCTCAAGTGACCTTGAGAAGAAGCTGGAGGACAGTTTAGGGGATCAAGACTTATAAAAGACCTTGAGAAAATCTTGAGAAATCCTGAGATTCAGAAGAGAGATTTACCTTATATTCCTCATTCTGTTCTAACTCTCTCTATATCTACCCAGACTCCTCCTACCTGATCTATTTCCCCTCCTACACCCATTACCTACTCTATGGCAACCCAAATATCGAGTCAAGTAACAGAAATAGAAAATAATTAAGCTAAAAGCCTATTCCCTTTAAAGGAAGTACCCACCTTCAATAAAAGTAAAGATGTAGTGTCCTTAAGACATTATACACCTTTCACTCCCAAAGACATTGAGAGATTCAAGCAAAATACCCCTTCCTCTGAAGATGAGCCTATTGTAGTTATTAAAAAGCTTGAAAGCATTTTTCAGACTTATGATATTGCATGGATAGACATGGAAAATTCCCTCCAAGCTTTTTTGACAGAAAGAAAGAAAAATAAAATCATCTCTCTAGCCAATTAGACCCAGAGAAGGAGAGTAATTCATTGGCTCCAGCAAGACCCATAATGGAATGTTAATACTGAACAAGACTACTTAAAACTATGCCAGATTAGAGAGGCATTACTAACAGTAATGAAAGCTTGTTCCGATAGGCCCGGTACATGGACAAAGTTTGAGAATCTTAAGCAAAAAAAAAAAAAAAAAAAAAAAAAAAATAATAATAATAATAATAATAATGATGAAAATCCCTCCCAGTTTATGGATAGACTTATTGAGCTGGGAGGTAGATATATTGATCTGGATCCTTCCAGAGAGAGGGATACCAAATAGATAAGAAAACAGTTTGTAAAGAGTTGTAAAGTGGTCAAAGATTATTTTAAAACCAACTGCCCTAATTGGTCTAGTATGGACCTTGAAGAAATGAGGAAAATAGCAGTTTATGTCTTTAATGGTCACCAGATATTCTCTAAAGGCATTAAAGAAAGAAATTAAAATTGTAAGGGAAGAAACTGAAAAAAGAAAAAGTAAATTGAGCAGTGGCCATAGCCCCTTTGCAAGAATCCACAAATCAAACACCAAAATGTTATTTATGTGGAAAAAGTGGTCACTTAATGTTAAACTACAGAAACTGGAATCAGGTACTCAAATACAAATTTTAGGAATAATGGTAATTTCAGAAATAGCAATAATTTTAGAAATAATAACAATGGAAACAATTATAGAATAATCCAAATGAGTCAAATCAAGACTAAACAATATATCTAAAACAGGGCTCATACATGCTATACTTAGAGTGGAAATTCCCCTCAATGAGGGGAACCCCAGAGAAATAGCCAAGGACCTTTATGAAAGCATGAGAGGGAAGAAAGGACCCTGCAATCAGAGAGCAAAACCTTTGATTTCCCAGATCTTGATATCTTAACACCAGTAATCCCAGTCCATTCTCCCCCACCTAGTAATGAACCTCACATGACCATTAAAGTTGGGAACACATATTACAACTGCCTTAGACACTGGGGCTTGTAAATCAATTTTGATGAGTAAACCAGATTCCAAATGCAATTCTATTGGCTCTTTACATGTACTAAGAGTATCAGAAACACCTCGAAAAGCCCCAAAGCTTTCCCCTCAAATGGTATCTATGGGACCCCTATCAACAGAACACTCTTTCCTTTTAATGCCTGAGTCCCCTATACATTTGTTAGTGAGAGATCTTTTATATAAACTTAGAGCCATAATAACATGCTCTCAAGATGGTGCTATGATGCTAGAAATTTGCTCCCTGTACTTTTCTGAGACAGTCAGGAGATGAAGGAGCCTTCCATCTTTGAAATACCAGCCAATATACCGGAATCTCTTTGGGCCGCAACATCTTCCAATGTTAGCCTACTTAAACCAACTGTTCCTATACAAATTAAGACAAAAGGTGACCCACCTCCATACATTCCTCATTATCCCCTATCTCTTAAAAGAGGCAATTGAGGGAATTACCTCAGTAATAAATTCACTAATTAAATAAGGAATAATAATTTCATGCAAATGCAAATATAATACATCTATTCTACATGTAAAAAAGCCAAAATTAGGTGCAGAGAGAAAACTTGTCTATAGATATTGGGGGTGGGGGGACTTCTATTGCTTCCTACATACAGGACTTAGCAGATTAAATTGCAAGAAATCCATGAATCTGGAGCTGTAGTACAAGCAGGACCAAAGAGTTCTCACTTCATGACCTAAACTCAGGAGACAAGGTGTACCTAAGGAACTTCCAGTGCACTGGAGGAACCCCAGACTGCCTGGGAAGGTCCATTTCAATTACTGTTAACCACTCCAACAGCTATCAAAATTGGAGAAAAGGACTCTTGGATTCATTGCTCACATATAAAATGAGTACCTTCTATCAACTTGATAGACTGATTATATCCTGTCATATGCATTGGAGAGAAAAGTTCATAGATTAGTGGACACTGTCTTGGCTGACACAATGAATTCCCGAATTTTTTATTATTTTCTTTTTATTTGCAATTAAGGATATTTGTTTTTTTTCTTCCTTTCTCATTTCTTACACTTGAAGTACATATAACCAGTTATCAACAAGGTTTTGGATTTTGAAGGATAAATTTACAATATCTATTAGCTCTAATATCAATGCATACCGAAAAGCTTTAGACTATGGTAACCTGCCATTGGTTTTAAAATATTGTGGGACTTTGATTAATAATAGTATCTGATTCCAGGAGAAGGGATCACACATGAGCCATTATACAGCGCAAAGAAGCACAAGGTCAAGGAGACTAACGATCCTTGTGGGATTAATAAGATCTGTGCCAAGACAGAGGATTTGTTTGAGATTCAAGGAAGCAGCTATTTGACATGGTCAAACGCATGTCTTCCCCATGTCCACATTCCAACAAGTACCTTAGTTTGGCTACTATTTTGGCTCCCCTATCCCTGAGAGTGAAGGTAAAATCAGACCAGGGAAACATACTTCCATTTTACATCAAAATCTAGTCCTTTTTTTCCTCTCTTATAGTATGGCAACTTTCTGTAGTCCTGGCTGCCAATGGGTTAATTACTATATTACTGAATTTGTTCTACAGACTTGTGGGACAGAAATCACTTTAATTGGACCCTAATACAAGGACATGTTATAGATTTATTCTTGCTTACTCAGAAATTTTTATAAACATAAGATTTTGATATTTTGGTTTTGATTTTGATTTTCTTTTCTCCCAAAATTTAAATTTTTCTTCTATGTGGTTTTCTTTTTTTATGTTTTTGGTTTTTCTTTCTTTTTTTTCTTGGGGGTCGGGGGGGTTTCTTTTGACATTTGACTTATATACCCCATAACTCAACCATGTATCCTGAGGTGTTGCTCAACACCCTCCTCAGAGGGGAATGTATAATCTTCATAAAATCCAAGATTTAAAAATTTTTGAGACAAATTTCAGGAAAAGAAGCTCGCTAACTCCTCGAATCAAGAAAGTGAACTGTTTGGAGAAAAATCCATAAAGAAACCTACCCTACATCAGAAGATCCAGAATTAATTTTGGGATGTAACTGATTGAACTAAAGGAGGTTGAACACATTTATTCCAAATGTAAACTCTTATGCCAAAGGGGATTGCCCCAATTGGCTTTTTGTCAGAGTTCCTAGCAAACTTAGGTTTTGCTCTCTCTCTTCTATTTCTCTCTTATCTCCAACTGTTGTAGTTTCCTCTTAGAAAGTGCAATATTGTATGCACCTTTAGCTAGGAGATGGGACTTGGGGAAGCCCCTGCTGGGGCTGAGCCTGACTTCACCAGAGAAGGGCTGGGAGGCTCATTAGAATCTGTCTCTTTATCTACATCTTTCCACTTTCACTCTTTCCACCTCTTTGTAAACAAAGCTGCTAAAAGTAATTTTGACTTAAGCTATAATATTTTAATATCAGTGACTACAATGTTACTTTATAACTCTCATAATTAGTATAAAACCCTAAATTTAAACCTTACACAGTAAAGGAATGTAATCGCTGGATAGGATAGACTAATTCTAACTTCATGTGATTTAGAGGCTGTCCATTCTTTAAGGAACCTACATGGATATGTCTGTAACAAGGTGAACCTGCCACAAGAGGTGACTAGAGAAGAATTAACCAGATCAATGGCCAGGTTTCTAAGGGGAAAAACAAATTTTTAAAAATTATTTTAGTTACATTGTAATTTCAAAAGGAGATGATAGCATCTAAAATTTTAAGGAAATCAAATAATATTCAGTTAGTATTTACTAACTTGATTTAACCTTGATTTAAACCTTGATTTAACACCTATTAGATGCTAGGCACTGTGCTAAGCTAGATGGCAAAGATAATGGTGTACTAGCCTGGAGTTAGGAGGACCTGAGCTCAAATCCAACCTCTGACACTTCCTAGTTGTGAGACCTTGGGCAAGTCATTGAGTCTCTGCTTGGCTCTGTTTTCTCAGAGGCAAAAGGAGATAGTAATCGCATCTACCTCTTAGCATTACTGAGAGAATTAAATGAGGTGACATTTATTATATCTGTTAAGCTCCTAACAGACTACCACCCAACATGTGGTAGGTAGATAACTTAAAGGCCTCAATCACTCCTTTAAGTTCTGAACACAGAGAGGAAGACGCTTCTGGACTCTCAGGAGTTCTGGGGCATTGTCTGTTCCACTAGCCCTATGGTCCTACAACAGCCAGACCAAGGGACAGGCCCTGTCTGAGCTGCTATGGGGCCCACCCCACCCACCTCAGAGGAGGCCTCCTCCTTACACTGCCTACACCATGGGGTCATTAGAAAAAGGTTTTGTAAAGTTTAGGGTGCTGAATAATTAAGCTGTTCTGTCTTTATGAATCTATTCATTGTAGGATGGCCATCTCTCCTGAAGTCCCGTCCCTTCCCCAGCAGAGGCCTTCATTAAGGCAGCCCCTTGAAGGCCAGCTGATTTTTAAAACAGGCCCTTTTAAACAGTTCTGAATGTTAAGAGTCTGAAGGCACAGCCTGGTTTTAGCTTTTGGGTGGGTTCTAGTCTGGGCATGCTGTGGATGGAGAGTCTTCAGGCATCTGAATGGCTATACAATAGAAGGACCCACAGGAAGGAAATGGAAAGGAAAGGTGAAACTTAGGGGGAGCAGGAAGAGGCTACTGAGGAGCTCAAGCCCATCCTGGCACCAGGAGAAAGGAGACACGTTGGAGGCGGGGTGTTTGCCTATTGCCCCACCTTACAGATCTGGAAGTGAATTAAGTAAATGGCCAAATGAGTTGTCTACCCAGATCTCAGAATAAAAAGGATCTAAACCAGTGAAAGGCAGGTTTCAACTCAGGATCAATTCCTTATCTTGTGTTCTTCAAAACTTCATGGAGGTTTTTATTAGCATAATGCAGAAGGATTTAGTAACACTTTCTTTCCTCAACCCTGCTTATAACTATTCCTCTTTTTCACTTTTTCTCTCTCTTCCTATGTTCTCTCCTTGGAAGACATAAAACCAAACAGACAGAAGGAGTAAAAGTCATTTGGAATATTAATTTAATTTCTGTAAAATTTACCTATGCCATACATACAAGACGAAAAAATTGAAGTAGAAAAAAATTTTAAAATTTGCTTAAAATATTCAATAAGATTATCTCCTTCATCTGTGAGGATGAAGATCTGAAGTCAGGAGACCTAAATTCAAGCCTTGTGGTGACACTGGGCTAGTCCCTTAGTATTTGTGAATCTTTTCTCATCTTAAAAAAATTAGCAATAATATTTACTCTTCCCTATCTCACAGATTTTTTGTGAGGAAAGTGCTTTATAAGATTCAAAGCACTATTTAAATGTAAGGTATTACTATGAAAAATTTAGTAAATTAAAAGAGAAATAAATCACAGTAAAGAGTATTTGATCATGCAGAAAAATAACTGATGAGTGAAACAGTTCAGAAATCAAATACTTTAATCCTGAATTATATATATATATATAAAATTTGCAACCAATAATAAGGGCTAAGACAGTGTGCTAAGAAAGAAAAAAGCCTAACACCCTTTTCGTTCTTTCTGAAGTTTATCTGCTTGTCAAGAAAATGGCATTATTGTATTGTTCTAAGTTCATTTTTATAATTATAATAATCAAATGCAAAAAAATCCTTCAGTCCAACTACCCTGTGACTCAAACTCACATGATTTTATACAAAGATTCTATTATGTTCAAAAAGCATTTTAAGCTCCCCCACAGTGATCAAAACAACTGCCAATACAGGGATTCTTATTAAATACTAAATTTCTTTTGAAAAGAAATGTACTTCGAGGCTTCACCTACTTCTATGCTGTAGTCAGCAGAGGCCTCTAGATGGAAGGGGTCAAACCGATTCCTTTCTCCATGTCTAAGCCTTTCATGGAAGAGGCTAGGATGCCCCTGGGGCCCTGAGCTCCTGCGCCCACTACACGGGCACACAGGGAGGCCGAGCGCACACGCACAGACACACGCCAGACAGGCCACACTCCATACCTGCAGCAGTAGCTCCTGCAGCTGAGCCCTCTTCTGCTTTATGCGCTCTATTCGCCGTTGCTTCTCGATCTGTAAAACAGGATGACAAATAGGGCCAATGTAAGGAGTCTAAAGAACGTGGGTGCACTTCGGCCCCCTGCGGGCCCCAGCTAAGTGTGGGGAGCCTGCGTGGGGCAGGGCCGCCGACCTCTCAGGGCTGCCGCTAAGATTCAGCAGGGAGTAGTTCAAGGGTCCCAAAGGGTGACGGCAGACATCCAAGTGAGCCACACGGGCCAGTGTCGATAAAGAGGGCATCACTCATC
This sequence comes from Gracilinanus agilis, assembly GCF_016433145.1. NCBI lineage: Eukaryota > Metazoa > Chordata > Mammalia > Didelphimorphia > Didelphidae > Gracilinanus > Gracilinanus agilis. Next base: position 628,934,688 of record NC_058132.1, read on the forward strand.
TCTCATTCGATCTAAGAGCCGGTTCCGTGTGATAAATCCCCCCTTCACCTGCTTCCCTTCATCTAGGTTTCCCCAGAAGAGGGGAAGTTCTGTGAGAGGCAGGCAGGCTGTCGCCTCTCCTTCCTGGATGGGCCTTTCTGGGCCCTTCCCTGCACAGGCCCAGTTCTCTGCCGAGGCGGCACCGGTCTGCGCTGCTCTCATGAGATGTCGGAATAGCTGATCTTTATATTCCCAATCTCGCTTCTGATACTCAAGAGTCGTTTTAGCTGAGGAGGGCTTCTGATCAACCGATTACCTGAGTGTGCCCACAGGAGTCGGTGTAAAGGCCTCCGGCGGTGCCGGGGTCATTTTCAGTACTGAGGGGTCTGAGCAGGAGACGGGAGAAGTCTTTGTAAAGGAGCTGGAGTTGGGAGGGGTTGGAGGGGTTGGTTTTTTGGTTATTGTCTTTGGAGAAACAGGCTGTCGACTCAAGAAAAGCACAGAGAAGAGATCTTTTAACGTTCCCATGTCAGCTTCTTGTTTCTGACATAGAGGTTGGCCACACATTACTTTAGATTTGCTGGGGGGAATGAGCTGAGAGAAACTTCAAGTTAACCTTAATTATCTCCACGGCCATATAATTAGCTCCAATCATCTAATATTTATGGCTATTGGAGTCAATTTATCCCCAAACCAATTTAAGAAACATGCCATGATAAAGTTTCATTCTGAAAAGATTTCCTCAGACATCTATTTTAACAAGAGAGCACAGGGCGGCAGCTCTAGGTGGCTCAGGGGATAAAGATCCAGACCTGGAGACAGAAGATCCTCCGGCCTAATCTGGCCCCAAAACTTCCTGGCTGTGCGACCCCACCCCATCGCCTAGCCCTTACCGCTCGCTCTTTAGCCTTGGAATGGACACTTGGGAGGTGAATAAGATATTTTATGTTTTAATTGTGCATAGGAGAATTTCAGCTTTTTATGGGAATGGGTTTCAAAAAGTTTAGCCAAGACAAATATGATCCCATAGGACTAAATGGGAAGTGGGCTCAAGAAAAATGGGAAATTTAAGCAAAAAACTGTTATGGCACAATCTAAATGATATTGATGAGGAAGAAAGGGAAACATCTAAAGAGACCAAATGGTTTTAAAGAATTGGAAAAAATAATAACAAAATTCATCTGGAAGAACAAAAGATTAAAATATTAAGGGAATTAATGAAAAACGTGAAGGAAGGTGTCCTAGCAGGACCAGATGTCAAACTGTACTATAAAGCAGCAGTCATCAAAACAATATGGTACTGGCTAAGAGATAGAAGGATGGATCAATGGAATAGACTTGGGGTAAATGACCTTAGCAAGACAGTGGATAATAAACCCAAAGATCCCAGCTTTGGGGACAAGAGCCCACTATTTGACAAATTGCTGAGAAAACTGGAAAATAATATGGCAGAAACTAGGTATAGACCAATATCTCACATCCTATACCAAGATAAGGTCAAAATGGGTTTATGATTTAGACATAAAAGGTGATACTATAAGTAAATTAGGGGAACACAGAATAGTTTACCTGTCAGATCTATGGAAAAGGGAAGAATTTATGACCAAACAACAGATAGAGAGCATTATAAGAGGTAAAATGAATAACTGACTATATTATAATTAAAAAGGGATTGTACAAACAAAACCAATGTAACCAAGATTAGAAGGGAAACAACAAACTGGGGGAAATTTTTTTATTACAAAATTCTGTGGTAATGGCCTCATTTCTCAAATATATAGAGGATTAAGTCAAATTTATAAGCCATTCCCAATTGACAAATGGTCAAAGGATATGAATAAGCATTTTTCCCATGAAGAAATCAAAGCTACCAATAATCATATGAAAAATGTTCCAAATCACTTTTAGTTAAGAAAAATGCAAATTAAAACAACTCTGAGGTAGCACCTCACACTTACCAGATTGGCTAATAAATATGACAATAAAAGAAAGTGATAAATATTGGAAGGAATGTGGCAAAATGGGAACGATAATACATTGTTGGTGAAACTATGCCTAAAGGGTTATAAAATAATGTATAACCTTTGATCCAACAGTACCACTACCAGATCTGTATCCCAAAGAGATTTTAAAAGGGGGAGGGAGCCTATTTGTACAAAAATATTTATAGCAGCTCTTTTTTGTGGCAAAGAATTGGAAATTGAGGGGATGCCAAACAACTGGAGAATGACAGAACAAATGTGGTTTGTAATGATTATGGAATACTATTGTGCTATAAGAAACAATGAACAAGATGATTTCAGAAAATGCTGTACATGAACTGACGCAGAGTGAAATAAGCAGAACTAGGAGAACATTTTGCACAGCAACAGCAATATTATTTGATGGCCAACTGTGACTTAGCTATTCTCAGCAATACAATGATCTGGGCAATTCTGAGGGACTTATGACAAAGAATGTTATCCAGAGAAAGAAATGTTGAAGTCAGATGCCGATCATATTAGTTTATATTTTTATTTTGGGAGTTTTGGTGTTATATGAGGATTCTCTAACAAAAATGAACAATATGGAAATATGTTTTATGTGACCAGATTTGGATCATATAACTTCAGGAAACTTATGTGGAAATTCATTACATTTAATTGATGAGAGAGAGAAGACACACACGGACAGACCAAATGGAACATGGGATGAATTCAGCTTTGAAGACAGTAGGTAAGAAAACCTATCGGTTTTTATGGGATGTGTTTCTAGGTATAAGAGTAGTAAAGACCACGTCACCTTTTAGGACAGAAGCTGACGCACACACTTTTGATGACCTTGCCCAGAACAAAAAAAGTCCATTAAGTACACACTTCTCTACCCTGCCTGCTCATGGCCACGGGGCCAGACTTGTCCCCTCCTCCTCCCACTGAACCTCAGTGGGACTATTTGTACTGGTATTTAGAGGGATTCAGGAAGACCTGAGCTTAAATCTGGCCTCAGGTACTTCCTACTGGTGAGGGTCTGGGAAAATCATTGGACCTGTTGATTTCCCTGTTTCATCATGTCTAAAATTGGAATAATAACCACATCTACCTCCTAGGGTTGATGCAAGGATAAAATGAGACAATATTTGTAAAGTGCTTTGTAAACCTGAAAGTGACACATAATGTTAATTGTATTATTCTTGTTATTATTTCAAGGAGGTACCTGGTAAAGTTTCTCAAAGCAACATGGTGAGAGAATGGAGATCTGAAGATAAAATCTAATTTTAAAAAATATTGCAAAAAGCATGGAGAAGATCAAGCTGGATGTACAATTAGATGGATTCAACACTGACTAAATGGCTGAACCTAATGAGTGTTGATTAACAGATGTTCAGCTACTGCAGGCCAGGCAGGGAGGAGAGTCTTCTGCCAGGATGCCACAGGGATCTGAGCATGATCTTGTTCCATTCTACATTTCGACCACTGACAAGGATGAAGGCAAGGATGGCAAGTTTATTAAATTTGAGAAGAAATAAAATTGTGATGTGTAGGTAATAAGTTGGATTGAATTGAAATTGAAAATCTAAAATCAAAATCTAAACTGAAAATCTAAAAAGATCCCCATAGGCTGGGATATTTGGCTGGGGAAATTATCATAAAGTTCTAAACTTCTAAACTGAAGGAACTCTTGAAGAGCCTGGAGAAAGCTTAAAAGGGGATATGATTGTTGTCTTCAAATATATGAATGATTTTCATGGGAAGAGAGACTGAATTTATTCTGGTTGGTTTCAGAAGGCAAGTTTAAGAAGAACAATTAGAAGCATATTATTTTATCTTAACATATAGAAAATTTTACTAGAAATTAAAGCTCTCCTGAAAATGGAATCAGTTGCTTCAGGAAGTGTGTGTGTGTGTGTGTGTGTGTGTGTGTGTGTGTGTGTGTGTGTGTGTAAATAAAATAAGAAATCTATCAAAAGGGCAGCTAAGAGGCTGAGTAGATAGAGCATATAAGGCTTGAAGATGGAAGGTCTTGGGTTCATATAGGGCCTCAGACGTTTCCCTGCTGTTTGACCCTATACAAGTCACCTAACTCCAATTATATATCCCTTACTGCTCTCTTCTACATTGGAGTTCATACTTATATCAATTCTGAGACCGAAGGTTAAGTGTTTTAAATTTTTAAAGGGGGATGACACAGTGGAGGATAGTGTTCCAGGGGAAGAGTTCATATCTACCCTCGTACTTACTACTTGTATGACTGTGGTTAAGTCACTTAACCCTGTTTGCCTCAGTTTCCACTCCAGCACCTTTGCAAAAAAAAAAGGGGGGGGCGGTCACAAAGAGATGGAGATGACTAGAACAACTGAACAAAAAAAAAAAAAATCATAGGAAAACTATTACTAGGCAAAATCCAACAGAAAAAAATAGAGAAATAGAGTTATTTTAAATAAATACAGATTTTTATAAAGTATTTAGGAGTACATCTACCAAAACACACTAAGGAACTACTTTAATACAAGTACAAAACACTCTACAAAAATAAAAACTGACCAAATAAGTAGAGTTATTAACTGCTCATGAATAGGCTGTATCAATATAATAAAATGTCAATTCTACCTAAATTTCCTTATTCAATTCTATCAACAAACACACATATTTGTGTGTGTGTGTGTGTATATATATAAGTAAATATATATATATATGTATATGTGTATATACATACATATACATATGTGTGTATCTCAAATTACCAAAGGATTACTGTAGAGAACTAGAAAAACCAAAAAGTTAATACTTTTAGGGGAGGTAATTTTTTTAAATGGGAAGGAAGATTTCAAACCATACTACAAAGTAGTAATGATTTTTTAAAAGTTTTTGGAATTGTCTAAAAAAATTGAAAAATTTATTTGTGAAACAGATTAAGTACGCTACAAAATGAAATGAACATAGTGAATAGTATTCAATAAACTCAAAAGACCACAACTATGGGAGCAAAGACTTACTAGTAGTCAAAAAACTTATGGGAAAACTGGAAAACAGTGTGGCAGAAATTAGATCTAGGTCAACCAATATCTCACACCATATATCTAAACTTGCTACACTATATATACTACAAATGGATGAAAGACCTAAATATAAAATGTAATATTGTGAACAAATTAGAAGAACAAAAAAAATACTTTTTGTAATTATAGATGGGAAAGAATTCACAAACAAAAGAAAATTAAAGAAGATAAAATGGACAGTTTTTATTACAGAAAACTGATAAGTTTCTGTACAAATAAAATTAATGCACTTAAGTTCAGGTCAAGTTACCCTGGGGGAAAATCTGTGGCAAATTTCTTGAAAAAGTTTTCATTTCCAAGAATAGATAAAGTATTGAGAGATACATACGTAAAGGCCGTCCTCCTATATGGATCAGAAAGCTGGAGAGTGACGAGCGCTAACACCAATAAACTCCAGGTCTTTGTTAACAGATGTCTACGCTACATCTTGAACATCAGATGGCCTGAAAAGATCTCCAATGCTAGTCTCTGGGAAAGAACAATCCAGTATCCCATCAGTCAGGACATAAAGAAACGTAAGTGGAGAAGGATAGGACATACGCTACGAAAACTGGAGGACAACGTAGCCAGACAAGCATTGAGCTGGAACCCTTCAGGGAGGAGGAAAGTCGGAAGACCAAAACAGACCTGGCGAAGATCTGCGGAAAATGAAACAAAAACGGTCGGAATGACATGGGCCCAGCTGGGGGAAGTTGCCCAGAACAGAGTCCGTTGGCGTGAGATGGTTGCGGCCCTATGCTCCTAAGGAGTCAACAGGAATAATAATAATAATAATAATAATAATAATAATAATAATAATAATAATAATAATAATAATATAGCTAAGCTATCAAGATAACCCATTTCCTAATAGATAGTCAAAAGATATGAAAAGGCAGTTTTCAAAGGAAGAAATCCAAGCTATCAACAGCTACAATAAAAAATCCTGCATATCATGAAGAATTAGATAAATGAAAATTAAAACATTTCCGATATTTCATGCTATCAGATTGGCAAAGATGAAAAAAGAAAAGAAAATCACAGCTATTGGAGGAGCTGTAGGAGATAGACATATTGGTACACTGGTTGCAGAGTTGTTAATTGGTCCAGTCATTCTGGAAAATGATTTGTAACTATGACCAAAGTCACTAAACTATACATACTACAAAGAGATCAAAGAAGGAAAGGATCCATATATAGAAAACAAATTATTTTTTCATAGCAACTATTTTTGTTGTAGTCAAGAACCATAAACTGGGAATGGCTCAATAGCTTATTGTATATGAATACCCTGATACCGGACTAAAAGAAATGATGAATGAGATAAGTTTCAGAGAAATCTGGGAAGGCTTGTATGGAATGACCCACAGAAAGGTAAACAACCAGCAAAAAAAAATTGTACAATTTACAAAATAATTGAAGAGAAAAACAATTTTGAAAGAATTCTGAGTGCAATGACCAATCAAGACTAGAGAACTGATGATAAAGCATGTGACTCGCCTCCAGTGAGAGATGTGATGAACCCAAGGTACAGAATGAAACACACATTTTTGGACATGGAAAATGTATATGTGTTGAACTTGCTTATACACACACACACACACACACACACACACACACACACACACACACACATACATATACATATACACACACCTATATATTTGTTAAAGGATTGTTTTTCTTTTTTTCATTTGGAGAGGATAGGGGAGATAGCAATAGTTCTGCTGAAAAGAAAGAGGGTCACTAAAGCATCTTTTAAAAATGCGCAAAATAGAACAGAGGGAAGGTCAGAAGAAAACACAGATAAGTAGAAGAGCTTTGAAAGTAACAAATTGACTTTATTATATACTGTTAAAAAAGCAAGTTATACATACTAAAAATTAATAATTCTCTATATATGACATTTATATTTTCTTTTCTACTTCATATGTTGGGGGGGCAGTATTCATTAATTTCAGAATTTTAAAAATATTGCTAAAAAGAAATCAGAAATACTTCAAGATATTCTCAAAATTACTAACTTTTATATTACATTGCTATTATTTTAGAATGCTGTTCTAGTTTAAACCTCTCTCCCCTCTACTCATCCTCATCTTGTAGAATCCTCTTTTTTCAAGATTCAGTTCAAGTACCACCTTATATACTAAATGTTTCCTGATTCCCTCAACTACTATAGTCCTACCTTTTAAACCACTTTGCATTTAATTACTTTGTATTTATTTGCATTTATTCTCTATTTTCCATATATACTTATATATGTCTTCATTTTCTTCCTCATTCAAATTATAACCACCTTCTTGAGAGGTAAGGGTTTCCATTTATGGTATTTTTATCTCCAGCACCTAACAGAGTGACTGGAACATAGTAACTGCTTAAGAAATGTCAATTGACTGATTTCTAAATGCCTTTTTTTAAAAAACAAAAAACATCATGGTAGTAAATTAATAATAATAATAGTTATCATTACATGTGTATCTATCATGTATATAGTGCTTTAAGTATTCAAAGCATTTTACAAATAGCATTTTATTTTATCCTCACAAGAACCCTGTGAGGAAAATGCTAGTTTCTCCAATTTACAGATGAATAATATTTATTCAACCATAGTTCATTTCCCTAGTTCCCATAGTACTCATTCCCATAATATCTATTAAAAAATTGGTGAAAATAAAAAATCAGCTGGTATTTCTTACAGATTTTAAAATTGAATATAAATAATTTCTAAATAACTGAAAATTATACAAAGAAAAAGAATTATAAAAATATATTTTAAAATTAGATGAAATTAATCTTTCCCAAATAAGAAAATGTAAAATGAAATGACTTAAAAAACAAATATTCTTGCTCTTACCTCTAGATTTTGACATTCTTGAGCTGAGTTTGTAGGAAGCCCAATCCACTTTATTTCTTTTTTTTCCTTTGAAATTATGTTCATTGCCATTAGCACATTGAGGGCATCGTAAACTCTTCGCCTAATGTTCTTCTGATCGTAAGCCTGCTAAAAAAGATTTCACTGAGCCAGGAAGTTTAAGTGAAGGTAGAATTTGTATTTTTGGTGACAAAAAGAGTATGACATTGGCAAAAGGGAAAGAAATCTGTGAAAATGTATAATGGAAAACAATAAAGCTTCACAGCCCTGAGATAAAACTGTGAACCATTTTTATTTGTGAATACGGAAAATAGGAAAATCATGGGATAAAGCGAGGATTGTCTAATATACGCCAAACATTCATAGCAACACTTTTTAGGTACCCATTAACAGGGAACCAGCTGAACAAACTGTGATACATCAATGCACTGAAATATTATTGTGCTAAGAAAACATAAATAAAGAATTTACAAAAGCATGGAAGATTTCTATGAACTGATATGGAAAGAAGCAAGCAGAAGCAGGAAAAAATATTCTCTGTAAGATGTATAAGCGTGTAAATGGGACAGAACTGAACACTAAGGAAGCCAGACAGCGAGGTCGTCCCGAGATGCCCGACCTCCCTTTCGGAGGCGAGTGTAAAACCTGACACATGTTGTCAGATGTGCCGCTTATAGGGGCTGATTTAACTGAACTCGTGTTTTCCCCTCTTTTCTTCTGAATGTTACAAGGCGTGACGCGATGACTAGAAGGGGGAGAAATGCATTCAGAAGGAGCGATAAAAACCAAAGATACTGAAATCCAGCTAATGAGCAATCCACTCTTTTGGCACTTGCAGAAATCAGAATTTTAGTCAATATTAAATGAATAGATCTTGTCACAAGCTTGTCTTTCTAGCAGGATAGAAGAACAGAGTTTGAAAGCATTTTAGTCCAAGGGGTTAGTCAAACAGTTTTTATTAAATGGGTTCCAAGCAGCTGCAAATCTGAGACTCTGAAGTGTGCACACACACATGCACATCCAGGTACATGGACATATTCGCACCCACAGGCCTGCACACATACACATACACACGTGTCTAACTACATGGCACGGCTGATGTGCACACACACATCTCACGCATTCTTCTCTAGTAACACGCATGCAGTTTCATTTACTCACAAACACACACGACAGCCTTGCCGATGTGGGTTAACCAATACTTTAAGAATAACATGTCTATAAAAATGGCGGCGATGATGTATATAATGGCGGTAGTACACGATTATCTAAAAAAATAATCTATTCATTTAATATTTACTAAAATTCTAACTGCCACAAGATTCAAATTCTTTTCATCACAGACGCACTCTGCTGAGCTCGTGCGTGAGAAGGCAGCCCCGCGGCCGCGCGGGGACGGTCAGTGGTACGAGGCGCGTGCTCAGAAGGTCACCTTTCTAGAGCAATCCAAGCTCCCGACAGGACTAATCACGTTTCTCTCCATACTCATGTGACCCGCGTGAGCAGCGGCACCCCTGGGCTTGCTTACGAAATTTGTGCCAGTTCACTCATCAAATTAATGTCAAAACTTCTAAAAAACTTGGGTTTACAATTTATGCTGATAAGCTTCTCAATTTACAACACATCTAAAGAGTAATTTTTTCTTTGTTCATCATTTGATATTACTATAAACTATTATTACACTTCTAAAAAGATTACTTTTAATGATGCTGTGCCCCAAACATATATTCATTATTCATATTACTATAAATGTATTTAACATTCTATGTGAACAAATGATGATTAATTCAGAAACTGTTTGAAAATTCATTTTAAATATATGAAATCAGAAGACTAAAAATAAAAATAGGTTTCTGAAATAATGTGCAAGCATTTACTATACATCTCAGTTACATGGTTTAAAAAGATGTTTTTACATACATTCTGTGGCTCTTAAAAAGATCTTAGAACAATTTTCAAAGTTCTATGGTTAGGGAAGAGCTGGGTGGCTCAGTGGATGGAAAGCCAGGCCTAGAGATGGGAGGTCCTAGGCTCAAATCTGGCCTCAGACATAGCCTAGCTGTGTGACCCTGGGCAAGTCACTTGACCCCCATTGCCTACTCCTTACCGCTCTTCTGTCTTGGAACCAATACACAGTACTGATTCTAAGACAGAAGGTAAGGGCTTAAAAATAAAAATCTGTGGTTAAAGAGAACAAGCTCTGGTGATAGGTAAAGAAATATTTGAACTTGTGTTCAATTATTGTTAATTTGTGCTTGGGGTTTGCTCATGATTGCTAGACAAATATATACCCTAGTTCTTTAATTTTTTCCATAGTTTCTAAAAAAAAACACAACTTAGAATCTAAAACCTAGAAATATTTCAAATTATCATAGAGCAAGTTATCAAATTTTGCCAAATGATATTTCCCTTCTTGCCATCTGTCTCCCTGAAGTATGTTTTTGGTAACCCTTTTGCATCTCACAGTAGGCACTATCCAGGGATTAAGATCCCAAGGGCTCAAGAAGAAGAGGAAGACTCTAAAAATCAGTGAGTTATGACAGGGGATATATCAGCGTTTGTGATCAGGGACCCAGTGTTAACAGTCATAATTTCCATACTCAGAAACTTTTTATATATTTCTCTTAATACCTTGTTGGCTTTCTAAACATATGACTGAAAAATTAAAGGTAATTTTATTTCAAAAGATAAACTAAATTTTATAAATTATTTTTAAAATCTATGTAGAATACTGAAATTAAGGAAAATAAAGCTAGCTTTCTCAATTATTTCTGACCCCTTTAAATTTATGATATAATTTAAAAGAGGTAATAGTGTTACTAAAGCAACCATATTCAATGTCAAGTTTTTGATTTACTTACTGAATCTGTTGCCAAATGATTATTTGAATTGGTAAACTCTGATACCAGCTCATCAGCCACTTCATTATACGAAGTTGTTCCTTTGCGTTGAACTTTTTCACATACTTTCATTGAAAAATGTCTCAAGCCTTTCCCATTTTTATCTCCTTTTTTGCTTCTTTTACTATAAAGAAAAAAAATTATTTTAAGAAACCTATCGTGCTGGGTAAAAAAATAAAAGATTTTCATTTTGGAGAAATCTATTCAGTTTTATTATAATAGAATTTTATTGATATCTCTCTGAAATCTATAATGGAATGATAGAAAAATTATCTTTTAAATCCAATTTATCTACTTCTAGAAATTTTTCTTTCAATTTAGTTATTAGTCTTTCGAAATATAAAGATTTTTGTTTTGAGTGTGACAATCAAAAGTACCATTATTATTCATTTCAACGTGTTCTTTAACTTTAAAAGAAATGATAAAAGTTCACATGTTCTGTCTAGGATTTCATTTGGTTTAAGTTACTTGGCCTTTAAGGATACTTTCATCTTAAAAAAACTTTGTGAAATCTAGTTGTACACAGCTCAGCAAAGCCTTTTTTCAATAATTTTCCTAATTTTGGAATAAAATGAATACAAGGAAAATGCTATTTTTACATGAACAACTGCATTACATACAGAAAAGTTAAAATTAAAAATAAAATTATGACATTAAAAATGAGAATTTACTATTTGTCTCCTGAATCTTACTCTCTTGGAGTTACATTTTTTTCCTTGAGAGATGCAACAGGGCAGCAGCATTTCCCAATTCTGGTTTTCTCTTTTCAAGATATTGAAATAGTAATAATTTTGACTTTACTGATTATCAGTGACTGGTCTGCCCATCACTTGTCAGTCATTCAAAGACAACAAGCATTTTAATTAATCAACAAATATTCATTTAATACCTGCTATATTTCCAGGAATATTTATTTCAATTAAGTGATAGTTAACATTTGTTCACTATGTTAGCAAGTTGTGCTTTAAAGTTGGCAAAAAATGTTTGCTTATATATTTTTCACTTGATTTAAAGGCAGAAAGCAATAATTTCTTGAAATAAGAATGGCCATATAGTTTTACTTTTAAGAGGTATTACATGTAGAGAACTATACTCTTAAAATACAGACACGGAAGATAGCACTGGTTGTTTTTCTGGATTGGTACAGTTCAACAAAATGACAATAACTGAAGAAAACTATACACATTTGTATCAAAATCAGGAAAAAAACACTGTCAAAACACAGCCAGACTTTCACCATAAATTGTAAAGTTATCACTCAAATGTGTTCTTTTTAAATAAATGGTCCAAAGAAACAAAGACTGAATTTTAAAGAATCTAGCATGTGTTCTGAAGATGTGAACATGACACCAGAGTAAAAATACTGTCAGCTCTGGCCCAAAACCGGATGTTCTACAGAGCTATAAAAGTGTCCAACCTACAGTACACCAATTTGATGATATTTTCATATGTGGCTACTTGAGCTGTTTAATCAACAATTATCAATAAACTCGCCTTCACACGAAAAGGCTAAAGATAGCCAAGCACAATGTTTGGCACGTGGGAGGGTCTTAACGAATGTCTGTTAAGTTAAATTTTCCCAGCTTACAAATTCAGCCGATACTATTAGGAGGACGAGGATGTAAATAGGCCGGTCTTCTAGCTTCATCATGTGACCTCGTTATTTAAATTCTCCCTGGTTTCCCTCACTTGTCTTATTTGGCTCATCGGTAAAATGCAGATTATTCCTGCAGGAAGGTGAGCCTGAACATGAGGCTTCTTTCCTCGTAACACTGAGTCTGGCTTCCTTAGAGCTGACGCTAGTATCGAATTAGGAAACCAAGCCTGCTCTCTGCGTCCTGCAGTTATGGCTTCTCTGTAAAACATCAGCATAGGTCAGAAATCGAGGCCCCTTTGGGACCCTTCTTTACCTTCTACGATTCTAATTAGCAAGTTTTGTCAGTTAAGCTGATACATAGGAAAATGCTACAGGAGGGCATGAAGGCCAGGAAAAGGTCTCCCCGTCTCCTACACTGTAAGGGGATGGGGAAGACTAGTTATAAGAACATTTTTGCAGACTTAGGTTATTCATGAATCCATATACATACAGATATTTATTTGTATCCACATCTGCAACCAATCAACCAGCATTTATTAAGTGCCTATTAATGTGCCAAGCACAAAATCAGATACTAGAAATAAAGACAATGAATGAAATGATCCTTACTTATGTAAGATAAAAGGAAAATCATAGGCAAATTTATGATCTATGGGCTTATTTTTTTTTAAAGTACCCTTGCGTGGTGGTTTATTATGTGACAGACAAATTCTCTACTATCCAAAGACTGTAGATATGATTCTAATTTATCTATTTTTCCACTATTACCATCTCTCTCAAGGAGGCTAGCAGGAGAAATAATATATGGTATTGAGTCTATTTTGTTACTAAATAACTGTGTTAAGTATTTTTAGGGCTTTTCCCTAAAATGAAATTCATTCACTAAAATGAAATTCTTGAATTACTTGAGCTACTTTATAAGTGTGGATAATTAGGTGTACTAGTCTCAAAATGCAACATTTAGTGCTCTGTCAGATAGCAGGGCTATTCTTTTTTTTTTTTAAACCCTTGTACTTCGGTGTATTGTCTCATAGGTGGAAGAGTGGTAAGGGTGGGCAATGGGGGTCAAGTGACTTGCCCAGGGTCACACAGCTGGGAAGTGGCTGAGGCCAGGTTTGAACCTAGGACCTCCTGTCTCTAAGCCTGACTCTCAATCCCCTGAGCTACCCAGCTGCCCCCAGCAGGGCTATTCTTAAACTGAAATGACTTGTGCTATTCAAAAATCTCTTATTTTATAGTCTTTAAAACTAATAGTACATCTTGATACACACATTACCAGAATGAGACACAAATAGTGCAACAGCTGTCAAGTGACAAACTATAGCACTTAGATATATAATAATTCAGTTCCAGAGTTCTTTCTGGTCACTGGGTGAAAAAAAAAAAAACAACACTAAGAAGTTGAATGTTATCTCAATTCCTTCGAAAATATTGTTCTGAAAAACTGAAAGATAGATACATCTTTAAGAAAGCAATTTTACTATCAAATGCTGACTTGCTGTGCCTTATAACAAAATATAATAGTAAAACAGATGTGAGCTACCACAAAGGTACTCATCTAGAGAGAACACTACAGAATTATACAAAATAAATATCTATAAAATTGGCTCAAGTGACAAAAAATAAACAAAGATAAAATTATTTTCTTCTTTTTTTATACCTGAGAAATGGTTATCACTTGTGTGGCTATTTATTATGTATCCAATGCTTTATTCTAATAAAGCACTGCCAACATTTCTAAATGGCATTTTTTTAAGCTTGTATAGCACTTATTAGTACTATGCTAAGTGGGTATGGGAATGTAGAACTCTAAAAAAAAATCTGTGCCTATATCAAGAGAAATTAAGTTTAGTTGCAGTAAGAACACATGACCTCAAAACTTTTAAATAACAATGTAATATGAATCATATGGGTTCAGTACCAAAATGACTGGTATACACTGATGGTTTTGATCTCTAAGGTCTAGTCTAGTTCTAAATCCCATGTTGCCTCTGAAACAACAAATATTATTTAGACTTCAAATGAAACAAAATCAGTGAAGATTTAAATGGTCAGGCTTCAGAAAAGTTTAAGTTTTTATTATATATATAAAACAACTGGTTATTCAAGCAACAGAATGACATAATGAAATAATATTTTAGGAAGATTAATCTGGTGACAATACATGGGATGGGAGGGAAGGTAGATGATTAGAACAAAAGCCAGTTTTTATAATCATCCAAGAATGAAGTGAGGAGCCTTCAGGCTAAAACAGCAGTAATGGATATAAAAAGGAAGGCACATAGAAGATGCTGAAATATTTGAGATTTATTGATTTATTGATTTATTTAAGGAACAGAGAGGGAGGGTTAAAACTAAGGGGCCAAGTCAAACCTCTGAAATTTTAGGTTCAGTGACCAGAGTAGTGGTAGTGCCACTGACAGTAGGGAACCCTTCAGGATGATTAAAGTGGTTTTAAAATATATTGGGTTTAAATTGTCAGCAGAGTACTTAAACTGAAACATAGTATCACTAAAGATATCCAACTTGAGCTCAGGTGGAAGCTAAGGTAAAGTTAAGTAGCCCCAAAAGCCAATCATTTCATTAATAAAGGAGAAAGGACCACTTGATAGGACATACAGACAAAAGAAAATAGCTATTCTAGCTATATCTGCCAAATTTCCTTGTATCTCACGTAGAGATCTCTAGCAGTATGCAATCTAGGACACCTGGATGACAAGGATGGGAACAGTGAGGGAATTCTAGTCATTTTCAGCTTGGGTTGCTAAGAGGAGCTTCTATCTGCATCTCTACTTTAAAAAATTTTTAATTAATTTTAATCTAATTTAAACATTCCTGGAAACCCACCAAAAATTTTGAGTCCGCGGAAGCTGCTCTGGAATCCAGGGTTCTTTGTTCTGCAAGGTCTCTCTCCTGAAGGGAATGTCCTTTGCTCACAAAAATTAGCAACCTATCAGACTAATAGAACATTAAAGCTGAAAGATTGTTTGAACTTACCCTTTTACAGAAAAGGAAAACTAAGGCCAGAGAGATTATGAGACTTGCTAAAGAACACACACAATGAGAGTCTATCAAAGGACCCATTTGTGCATAAGTGCATTGTGGTGCAATGAAAAGCATCTAGGACTGAGTGAGGAGACTTTGGTTATAAGGCATCATTTATACATCTGCTTCTTTATAAGAAACACTACAATATAGCTTTCTCCTCAACTTGACCCCAAATATGGTAAGATTGTTAAGAATTCCCCAAGTACTAAAGCTGTGTTTACATGCATAAGGCAGTTTGTCCATTCTAACTTGTCTTATTATCAAATTAGCAGCAGAACGAGCTAATGATTGCAAAGAGGGTTATTCACTTTGAAATATCAGTCTTAACTCTAAAATTTTGCGCCTTACAATTAATATAGGGATTTTTAAGTGAACATGGATTTCCTGTAACAAATTGCAAGAATTCATTTATTCACTATACTTGTGCTACACAACCAATATAAAATCATAATTTCATTTAGGCAACTTAAGAATAGCAATGACATTAAATAAAAGGCAAAAAGCACTTTCTGAGGTCACTTTCCACACAGTTTGCCATCTGGTCCTGTGTGTCAGCAACTACAGCTCCTTTTGCTATGTTGAACTGACCAGAACTGAAGAGACTACCCACAAAATCTCAGGGAGTTCACAGGTTACCACAATTCTAAATGTCTTATTCAAAAAAACCCAGATTTCTGAATATAGACTCTAAGTGATCACTCTAATGCAAATATTAATAATATGGAAATAGGCCTTGATCAATGATGTATATAAAACCCAGTGGAATTACTCATTCGCTACGGGGGATGGGAGGGGGGGGAGAAGGGAGGGAAAGAACATGAATCATGTAACCATGGAAAAATATTCTAAATCAACTAATTGAATAAAATTTTTCAATCAGAAAAATAAATAAATGAAATAAAAATAAAAAATGAAAATCCAGATTTCTGGAAAGCACAAAAGAAAAGTTGTATTTTTGTAATGCCAAATTTAGAATTGGACAATACCTTAAGAACTTTTTATACTGAAGAAATGAACCATCAATTTCCCCCTAAATACCATAATGATTTAAAGACTGATCCCAAATTCAAAAGTAAAAGTTAGAAGAAAATTTCGAATGAAAAAATTTTCCTGGGTAGAATTATGGCTCTTTACAATTTGAGAATAGGTGAATAGGTAATTTATGTGACTAAACTGTGAAAATATCTCTCATATATACACATATTACAGAAGATGATTCAAATAGTAACCCAGAGACATAAAGAGACAGTAAATTCAAGTCTAGAGCTATCTAGATCTGTTCACTCATTCAGTCAACGACTTTACTCTTGCAGAGTCCTCTGTGATGGGATAGAAGCAGTATAAAATGTAGACAAGATAGAGTTGCTGTGCTCATGGAGCTTATAGTAGAGAAGAAACACACATAACCCTAACATAGGGCATTAACGTATTAGAAAAGAAATGCTCAGCAAGATCACGAAAGGAGGGAGGGAGATTTCAAGGAGGGCGTTCAAGAGATGTGTCTCAATTCCAAGGAACTGGGTGGGCAAAGACACTGAGGGGGGAACATGTGTCCAGTCTAGGCTCAGCTCAGCTAAACTACATAGTATATAGTCAGATGCTGGTTGGTGCACTACTGTGTAGAACATATAGATGAGTTAAGGTTGGAATGGAAGGGAAGTGGAAAATTAAATTAACTTAAATTAAATTCTAAGGAATTTAAATTCCAGGTTTAAATTCTAGGCAAATCTAAAGACCTCTTTACAAGCATAAAATTGCTATAACAGACATTATTGTAATTAATTTTTTAAATATGACTTATAGTCACAAAACATTGAGGTGAAAGTGTCTTTAGAGACAATCTAATTTAACTACTTCATTAGACAAAAAGGAAATAAGGCCCAGGTGACCACAGCTAGTCACTGAAAACCTAGATTTTTTGATCTATCCAATGCTACTACTTCCATTACACAACGGTACCCCTGCAAATATATTATTTAGCCTCTATTTTATCTACATTTCTCAGCTGATACACTAAAATTCCTTGTTGATACTATGGACCCTATTACACAAAAATTTCCATACAAAAGATGCAATGATAAGTTCAATTCAATTTTTAAAAATTTTGTCTTGCATCGTTCTGCCTAGAAAGTGCTATGGAATACAAAATGATAAATAAGACATCATTTCTGCACCTAAGGTCCTTAGAATATAATTTAGTAGAGAATACAAAATGTTCACAAACAATTACAATATGAAAGTTTTAAGAAAACCAAACAGAAGTTGTTATATGTAGTGTCTATGGATTATTTCCAACTTGGTTACATGGAAAAGAAAGATGACTCATAGGTCAACAGATTTAAAAAATGGTAATAAGTGTAACATATTTTTATAGCTCTAGCTTGGTGACCCAAATCACAATATTCTTTCATAATTAAGTCTTTAATAAATAAGGCAATGCCAAAAAGTAATATAGTCATTAGCTATTACTCAAAAAAAACATTTATCAAGCCCCTAGTGAGAGGTAGGTGCTTATGGCCTAACAAGGGGGAGGCAACACAAGCAAGCGATAGAGCGGAAAAATGGAAAAGAATCAAGAGAAGAGAGAATACATGAATAACCCAATGCAATTGCTTGTCAGCTCTGGGAGAAGTGGGGATGGAGAGAACATGAATCATGGAACCAAAGAAAATACTTTATAAGTAAACATATAAACAAATGAAGGAAAGAAAGGCACTAGAAGGAAGCATTCAGATGTATTCCTATTTATAAAACTGCTTTTATTTAAGGAACTACCTTTCGCTTAGCATTATATTCCCATGAAAGCAGGTTTGGGAGTCAGAACACCTGGGTTCCAATCCTGATTTTGCCATTTCCTGGCTTTTTCTGTGAGCTTGAGTAAATCCTTTAAGCTCCTGGCCTGTTTCCTCCCATAAAATTAAAAATAAAATTAAGGAAATGGCCTAAATGTGCTCAAAGGGCCCTGCCTGCTCTGGTTCCACATAAGCAGAAAATATCTGTTTTAACCCCACTACTGAGAGGAGTAAATCGAAGTTTCAGAAAGTTCCGTGGCTTGTCCGAGGGCTCTGTGTCTCTCACATCAGATCGTGCGTCCCCAGCATGAGCACCCTTTCCCTGACACCCGCTTCTGAGTCCGGGAGAAGCCAGCACATCCCCAGCAGAGGAACATCTGTGTGTCCATGGGGACAAGCAGAGGGAGGGCAGAGCTCTGTCCAAGGCCCCAGGCACCTCCGACAAGACGCCCCAACACACTCCCTTTGTCGGGCCCTTTGCAGGTCACTTCAAAAACAAGAAATTGCACATATGGCACATAAAAATAGGGAAAACCCCACAAAACCAGGAAGACCCTGGACTGGACTGACAATGCTGATGAAAAATACTTTTCAGGTTCTGTTAAACCTGGCTGTGACCGTCATGAAATGACCACTATGAGCTGAGCCAGGAACAAAGAGCTGCACTTAGACGGAGGGGCTGGACACCTCTGATCTCTACTGACCAGGGTGAAATACGCCTTAGATAGAGTAGGTGATATGTATTTATGGAATGTATGATCTCTATTACAATATAGCGCATGAGGAGAGTGGAAAGAAGCTTCCAATGTTTTCAATTCAATAACCCAATTTGAAAAAGTAAAATGGCAATAACAAGAAAAGCAAAATGGTGTCGTAGAAGGCACGAGGAGTCGGCAAGCCTCTGCTCTGTTACTAGCTTGGCTGGAGACGTCCCACAAGGAAGTCTTCTCTGGGGCCTCCATTTTCTCTCAGCTAAATTGGCGTCATCCTACCTTGGCGGCGTCTGTCACAGAAATCTGAGGAGGTTCCAATGAAATGACGGAGAGGAAAGCCATTTACACAAAGTGATGCCCGGGGCGGAGGCGGATGTGCGTTGTAAATGAACAGGACTCTGAATTATTTTTCTTTAACATACAGACAAATCTGACGTCACTCATTAATCATGTGGGATACGCACGGTCCCTACCAATGCCTGTGTGTGTACAGAGACGCACGTCTGTCTGTCTGTCTTTAAAAAGGAGGCCTCTGCTCAGCTCATGACTTGCCTGCCAAAGGGGTCTTGACCAATATAAAAATATTTCTTCGTGCATAACTGTCCATGTACAATGTACAAAAGCCAAAAGGAGAACCAGTTCTTCACTTTCACTGGTATTACTGAGTCACGCCTTGGATTAGCAGGACCACCATTAATCAAAGACTCACTGAAATAATGGATGTCGGTCGGGTCAATATGCTGTAAGTATTCAATGCCACTGCTCTGTACTGTGGCTGATTCAGATATGGAGGACCGGAAATGGCTCAGCCCTGAAGAAACACTCAGCTACTCTTTGATGGGAAGCTCCTCTGAAGCAAGAGAAAACTGCTTTATTTCCTTATTAAGCGATCTCCCATTCAAAGGTGCCTCTTATTCAAATGACTTAATAGTCTCATTCTAAGAGCTGATTTACCTCCTGCTAACGGCTTCCTCCCTCCCTCTCCTGTGCTAGCAATCATCGTGGCATTTTGCTACCTAGGAGGGCCTTTTCACGATCCTCACTCTCAACCCTCCTGAAGTGTCTGACACCAGCCATCGCCCTCTTCTCCTTGAAACTCTTTTTTCTTTCAGTTTTTAGGGCAGACGTTGACCTGGTTCCTTTGGATAAGTTTGACCATCCTTCACAGGGGGTGTCTCCCATCCATTCCCCTGGATTCAAGAGGCCGTCTAGGCAGATGAGTCCCAGACCTGTGCCCGTCCCCCACGGCCTGTCAGAAATCCGGAACTGCCAGGCTCCTAAGCATCTCCAACACATGACGGCTGAAAGGGAACTCCTTTCCCCTTTGCCTCCTGGCCAGGAAGGACATGGCAGCCGCAGTCCCGGGCTTCCCCTGGGCCGTCTCTCCTGTAGGCCCTCTTCTCTCCTTGGGCACAGGCCGACTCCGACTGATCTTCCTGAAGTGCCTTCATTGTGCACATGAGAAATAGGGCTAGGACTCTGAAGTCATAGCTGTTGGCTATATTGGAAGGAATCGAAAGAAGACACAAACTAACCCTAAAGAAAATCTAGGTATCCCAGCGGCATCAAAGGACATATAGCATTACAAAATAATATGATAAAGATGACGTGCAGAGAATCATACCATGCCTTAGATAGAGTAGGTGATATGTATTTATGGAATGTATGGGCATAATCCTGACACAAAAGAGATTATGTTTCACAGACTTTTTTTTAAAGAAGTAAGGAATAAAATGAAGGCAGCTAGGTGGTTCCATGGATAGACTCCTGGGTCTGGAGTCAAGAACACCTGAGTTTAAATTTAGTATTAGACACTTACTAGTAGTGTAACCCTAGGTAAGTCAACTTCTATTTGCCTTAGTTCCCTAGAGAGAAAAGTGACAAATCAACTCAGTATCTTTGCCAGAAAAACTCCATGGACAATATAGCCCTTGGGGTCACAAAGAGTTGGACACAACTGAACAACAACAATAGGAAGTATTAATGGATTTTAGAAACATTCCAATCAAAAATGGTTTATAAAATATATAACACTTCAGTAAGTTTCAAATATCTAAAAAACATACAGGTGGAATACCAAAAGATGTATTACCTCTATTTTGTGTAACATTAAATCAACTTTCTTGTATTTAGAAGAATATTTTTACTACTGATGGTTCTTTTTGTAAAAAAGACAATACTAGCTCCCATCTACATAGCGATCTGTGGTTTACAAAGTGCTTTCTTCATAACAACCTTGGGGTTAGGTGGGAAAAGTACTCAATCTCATTTTAGAGATGAGCAGGACAACTCATGGGGTGAATCAATGGCTTTCCCCAAGATGGTGGCTAGCCTGGTGAAAGCCAGGGTTTGAACTGAGCAGTGATCTACTACAAATTCAAAGAGGAGGGCAGGTCATGCACCAGGGAAAGAAGCAACAGTAGAAACAAGAAGAGCAGGGAAGAAGGACTAGCCTGCTCTCCATCTTGTTTGCTTCTGAAGTCTGGCCTGGGGTCCACCCTAGGCTCCCACTCTCTACCATCTACCATGCCTTCACACCCTAAGTAATCCCCCTACACTTTTACTCACCTTTCTGAAAAACCAGAGTCTATAAACTCTCTAGCACGTTTTCGGTCCCTAAGGGGAAAAAAGAGATAAGATTTTAAAAGAATAAAAAAATTATCTGATTCTTTCGGACCAAAATAAACATAACATGTATAAATGTAACTGAACTAAGTTTGGCGGAGGATTTATTTTGTCCTTGTTTCATTTCAGATTTCATATAAATAGATAAGGTAAATAAACAGCAGGACAAATCAATTATACTATATAAATCAAGGTACAAAAAAGTTTTGAAAGGGAAAGTATCTGAATGATTGTGTTTCAGCCAAAATTTTAGTATGCTATGGTGTTATGGAGAAAAAAATTTGTTATGTAAATACTATGTTATATGAATCAAGAAATCACTAAAATATTGAGGCCACAAGTCAAAAAGGGTTTGATAAATCATTGGGAGAGAAAATACCATGGAGATTCATAAAGAATAGTAATGGAAAACTTTCACTAAGTCCTGATCTTCTAACTCAGCCCATTACACAGCAGTATTGGGTCAATGGGAGAGAAACAATTTTTATTCAAGAGATAATGGAGAACCCTCTTCTAGGGCATAAACTGGGCTATGTCTGTATCTGCCTTGGTATTCGCCAAAGTTTGACACTTAGACTTTAGTAAAAAATAAAAAAATAAAAAAAACCTAGTGAGTATTTAAGCAGGGAATTAGGAAACAAAAGTTTTCTAGGACCCTTAAATTATTTATAATTGTGAAAAGAGTTTTCAGGAAACATGAAAATTAGCATGTAGTTATTTAAGTCTTAAAAACTTAAAACTATCAAATTCCTCCCCTAATGCATTGGAGGAATGGCTCCAGTTGTCAAATCTACGGACCATATAGCTCAAGTGGAAAACTCAGCATAAAAGAATCTTTTTTGCCATTTAAAATATATGTTGATGCCTTAAATGCTTATCCCGCAATTTGGAATTATGCCCTAAAGGCTTTAAAAGAATGCATACCCTTTGATCCAGCAATACCACTACTAGGTTTGTTCCCCAAAGAAATGATAATGAAAAAAGTTTGTGGTGGCAAAAAATTGGAAAATGAGGGGTGTCCCTCAATTGGGGAATGGCTGAGCAAATTATGGTATATGATGGTGATGGAACACTATTGTGCTATAAGGAATGATAAACTGCTTGATTTCCATACAAACTGGAAAGACCTCCACAAACTGAGGCAGAATGAAATGAGCAGAACCAGGAGAACACTGTACACAGAAAATGAAACACTGTGGGACAATCAAATGTAATGGACTTTGCTACTGATAGCAATGCAGTGACCAAGGACGATCCCGAGGGATTTATGAGAGGGAATGCTATCCACACTGAGAGAAACAACTGAGGGAGCAGAAACGCAGAAGAAAAACATTTGATTTTTCACTTGTTTATATGAGTATTGGGTGTAGTTTTTACAAAAATGATTAATATGGAAATGGGTATTGAGTGATATTACATCTATAACCCAGTGGAATTGCTTGTTGATTCTGGGAAGGAGGAGGGGAAAAGAGGAGGGAAAAAACATGAATCATGTAACCATGGAAACATTCTTAAATAAAAATTTATTTTAAAAACGCTTATCTCACAGCAAGCCTACCCTTCATGGAATCTTCCTTTACAACCAGGGAAAACCAAACCACGCTTTCACCCCTACCCCATTATCTATTCTCTGTAACTAACACTGGCCACTGAATTTACTCTAAACTTGTCTGTTAAAGAGAACTTTTTAAAAGGAAGCTAGTTATATATTTTTTAAAATCCTTTAGTACAAGATTTTTTTAAGTAACAGAAATCTCACATTTATAACTATCCCCAACAAGTTTAAAACATTATGATTAGTATTATCTCAATACATATAAATCTCTCAAGGAAATATTTTATTGGTTTATTTAGTTCTTACTATGAAATAAGCCATACTAAAGTCACTAGGAAATGACAAAGACTAAATTCTATTCCAATTATCTATCTTTAAAAAAACGAAAACCAAAAAAACAACCAAACAAACAGGGTAGCCATAACAAGAAATTTTTGGTTTTCTTACAAAAAAGACACTCATATTACTAAATTCAGCTGATATAACTTTAGCCTAGCACAGTGTTGAGAGTACTGGATTGCAGGAGCAGTTAGGTGGCAACCTGGAGTCGAGGACTTGGGTTCAAATACAGTCTCAGACACTTCTAGCTGTGTGACCCTGCGCAAGTCATTTAATCTCAGCTGACTAGCCCTTACTGCTCTGCCTTGGAACCATTACTTGGGATCAATTCTAAGACAGAAAGTAAGGGTTTTTAAAAAAGGTGTACTGGATTGGCCTGTATTCAAAACCAGCTCTGGAACAAAGATTCCTTTCCTCATCTGTAAAATAAGGAGAATGGACCACAGGATGTCTAAGGTTTCTTCCAGTTCTAAACCTATGATACAATGAGACTACAAATAGTAGAAAATGGAAGTGGACAGGGAGGGGAACTGCAAATCAGTAAACTGGTTTTCCATCAACAAAAACATGTAACTTTTTTTTAAAACATATAAGCCAAAGAGTTAAAAGTTTACATTTCTATGAAGATTAATGATTTTATTCTTGGTAACTGTTCACTGTCACAGCCAGAAAAATTATTTCATTTACCAGTATAGCACTCTAGGTACTGGGTATTGCCCTCCTTTACTGATTAGAAAATACTAAAATGAAGAATTTTATCAGGCTCTTGTGTATTAACACAAACGCATTCACACCCTTTTGTACTTGGCTGCAAAGGAGGGAGGGGAGAGAGTCTCTGAAGCCCACTTATAAGGGAGAAAATTCTGGGCAAAAATCACCCAAGTATGTTGCTGCACATTTTGTTTACAATATTTTTAAAGACTGATGATTCGAAAAGGAAAGTGTCCCTTTAGTCTGTAGGCACTAAAGAGATATAAGGCAACACTAGAAGATAAGAATGCAAAAAGAAAAGTCAGACTGTACTTTCAACGAAGAGCTACAAAACTAAAAATAAATCTGTAATAGCTCCCACCCCCACCCCCACTTCCCCCCCAAAAGGTCTTACCCTGGAACCCAGCCAGTGGCTTCTGTCACATGTGTCTGAGTGACCATTGCTGGTGCAGGGCTATAAGGATTCCCGATCAGAACACTTCCAGAACTGGCTAGTCTTTGTGGTGTGCTTATAATCTGTAAATTATAAAAACAATAATAGACAAAATTCTTAGGCCTGGAAAAGAACCTAAACAAAACCATACCATGAAGATGCATTATTATTACAAAACAGAATAAAGGCAACTTAGACCCTGAATCTCATTCTCATGAACGGAGCGCTTAACCTTAGTTAAAATACAGGTTCAAACAAGTAAGTCACAACTTTGGAGGATTAAATATGTTATAAAATCCAGAAATGTGAAATCCTTTCATCTGCTAAATTGTGAAATCTGGTTGTTGCACTATATATATATATATATATGAGAGAGAGAGAGAGAGAGAAAGAGAGAAAGAGAGAGAAAGAGAGAGAGAGAGAGAGAGAGAGAGAGAGTTTGGTATGTTTTTGTTTAATTGTCAACGTGAAAGTTAGAAAAGCATGTATGGAAAATTAATAATAAACCTAGAACAGTAGAAAACTGTTAAAAATATAATAAAAGATATATATATAATAAAAATATAAAAAATAAAGAGAAAGAATTTCAGAAATTTCAAATTAATCCTTAATCATGAGGAAGTAGCAGTAGATAGTTAGGTACAAAAGTTCTGTGTGAACTCTCCTTCTTAAGACCACATGTCACTCACAGCTCAAGTGACAAATCTCTGTTTGTATATTTTATCTACTATAATAGTCTGAATTTCCCTCTTTTGGCTTTCATTCACCAATGAGTATTTCTCCGTCTTACAATCAATACTGTGTATTGGTTCCAAAGCGGAAGAGTAGTAAGGACTAGGCAATGAGGGTCAAGTGACTTGCCCAGGGTCACTCAGCTAGGAAGAGTCTGAGGCCACATTGAAACCCAGGAACCCCCCCCATCTCTAGGCCTAGCTCTCAATCCACTGAGCTACAGAGATACCCCTCTCTAATACATTTTTAAAAAATCCTAATCACTCTTCTTCCCTCTACTTTGGCAAATCAAATGTTTATTATTCCCTAGGCACGGATGTTCATTCTTGTTTTCCAGTTTTAATATCATCTGTTCACCTCATTTTCATAAAACCTCATCTTCAGCCAAAAATGGCTCAAAATTATTCTCTTCATTATGATTTCCTATATTATTAATTTCCTTATGAAAATAATTCAAAGCTAGAGGCAGCATTGTCTATTGTAAGAAAGAAAACAGACTAGAATTAGGAAACATAGGAGCAAGTGCTCCCACGGATTCTCCTGGCAGGGGGGTGTGGGGGGACCTGGGCTATCTCCCCTAATCTTTCTCAGCCTGCTTGCTCATTTTAAAATAATGATGAAGAGGCCCTGCTTACCTCTCATGGTGTTCCATACATGTGCTTTCAATCTTTAAAGCATTCTAGAAATTTTCCCTGAAATTGTTAACATGGCCTACCTTGTTTCCTTTAACCATCCGAGTGTTTGGTTTTTTCTAAACATTTAATGTTTGGGTAGCTCAGGGATGCAAAGTAACTTATTTCTCAGGCTATGGCAGTAAGAAATGGCTGAAGGGAGACTGATTTGAGAGGCATTATGATGGTGCAGTAGAAAGAACACTGTATTTGAATGAAAAAATCTGGGGTCTGGCTAAGTTCAACTCTTCTATTTTTGAGCTGCATGAAGCCAAAATCTCTTTGGGTTTCAGGCTCTCCCTCTGTAAAATGAGGATGAGGATGGCTGCATCACGAGGACCTCACGTGGTAAAGGCCACAACGTGCGGATCCTGTGCCCGGCGGGCAGACGGAGACGTGGCAAAGCGAGGCCTGGGCGCGTCGGCACTTCCCTGGCCCGCACAGATAAGCCGGCCGGCCCTTTTAGGTCCTGTGCGTGGGACTGACTTCCAAAGAAAGAGTAAACCTGCCGCGTTTTGGGGAAGTGTCTAGAACACAGAGCAAGACGTCGGTGGAGGCGAGGCGGCAGCTGCCTGAGCGATGCTCAATGGCCCACTCAGAGTTTGGTCATGGGGGCTTCCTCACTGGCCACTTCAATATATAAAATGGCAGAACTAGGAGAGCAAACACGTGGATGGTGTTTTCTGCACTTTTAGAGTCCTTTCGATATTCTTTTGATTTGATCTTCACAACAAATGGTGCAGTTCAGGAGTAGTCTTGAGGCAGAGTGTGAGGTACATGTGGCAAACCTTAAAGGACTCTGTAGGGGTTGGTCATTATTATTCTAGAAATATAAGGTATCATTCCTACAATTGTTTCTTACTCTGATATTATGTAGCCTTTGGCCTCCCTCACTGCTCTCCACCCTACTAACAACCAAGAAGAACGGCTGAGGCACTGAGTTCCCTCCACAGAAGAGACTCCCCTGCAGTGAGGCAGCGCCCTGGGGCTCCTCCTGACCCCCCACACCTGGGTCAGAGACAAACGCGGAAGGGCCAAGTCACTGATCCTCACTTCTACAGGACTCCCCCCCCCAATGGGAAGACTGCTGGGGTTCTGAATCTACAAATAAGAGAAACCTCAATGTGCAAGAAAGGCCCCCCTCTTTTTTGTGGGGTCTGTATGGGAGAAATCTTTTAGCAAATGAATGTTTGCGACTACATTTTACCTAAAACAACGGAGATAACACAGAGTCAAAGGGGAAGGGTCAGGCAGGAAAGTTCTTTGGGTGAATCGAGACACGCTATTACAATGAACATCTTTCTCTCCACAAGACTAGATGCTCTTTTGGCTTGCCCTGTATAAGACTTGTTTAGAGGAAAGGCTCTTCACCTGGGGTTTATGAACTTGTTTTTTTTTTAAAACCCTCACCTTCCATCTTGGAATCAATACTATGTATTGACTCCAAGGCAGAAGAGTGGTAAAGGTAGGCAATGAAGTTCAAGTGACTTGCCCAAGGTCACACAGCTGGGAAATGTCTGAGACCAGATTGGAAACTAGGACCTCCTGCCTCTGGGCCTGGCTCTCAATCCACTGAGCCACCCAGCTGCCCCCTATGAACTTGTTTTTAAACAATATTTTGATAATTGTTTTTCAATCATTAGTTCTTTGTTATCTTATATATTTTATACATTAAAAAAAAAACCCACAAGCCACTCCCCAACTGGCAAATGGTCAAGGGGCAGTTTTCACAAGAAGAAATCAAAACTATCAATAACTACATGAAAAAGTGTTCTAATCCCTCCTGATTAGAGAAATGCAAATTAAAACAACTCTGAGGTATCACCTCACACCTAGCAGATTAACCAATATGAAAATAAAGGAAAATAATGATTGCTGGAGGGGATGTGGCAAAATTGGGACACTAATACACTGTTGCTAGAGCTATGAATGGATCCAACTATTCTGGAGGGTAACTTGAAATTATGCCCAAAGGGCTTTAAATGATGCTTGCCCTTTGACCCAGCTATACCATTGCTGGGATTTTACCCCAAAGAGATAATAAGGAAAAAGACTTGTACAAAAATATTTATAGCTGCTCTCTTTGTGATAGCAAAAAACTGGAAAATGACGGTATGTCCCTCAATTGGGGAATGGCTGAACAAATTGTGGTATCTGTTGGTGATGGAATACTATTGTGCTCAAAGGAATAATAAACTGGAAGAATTCCGTATGAACTGGAAAGACCTCCAGGAACTGATGCAGAGTGAAAGGAGCAGAACCAGAACCAAGAGAACATTGTACACAGAGACGGATACAATGTGGAACAATCCAACATAATGGACTTTGCCAATGATGGCAATGATCCAAGACAATCCTGAGGCACTTATGAGAAAGAATGCTCTCCTCACCCAGAGAAAGAACTATGGGAGTAGAAACACAAGAAAAACGTATGACTTATCACTCATTTATATGAGTATAGGAGGTGGGGTTTTGGCTTTAAAAGATTGTTCTCTTACAAAAATGAATAATATGGAAATAGGTATTGAGTGATAATACATGTATAACCCAGTGGAATTGCTTGTCGGCTCTGGGAGGGGGAAGGGAAAAGGGAAGGGAAAGCACATGAATCATGTAATCCATGGAAAAGCACTTAAATAAATAAGCAAAAAAGACAGACAGCCAAATAAATAAATAAATAAGCTGGCGAGCAAACAAACAAACAAATAAATAAATAAATGGATGAGCAGGCAGGTAGATAAGTAAATAATTGAATGCCTGAATGAATGAAAGGGGCAAAAAAAAACAAAACAAAACAAAAAATACCAACCCTCCATCATTCTAAAGGGTCCATATGCTTCATCAAGACTGCTAAAGGAATGCCACACAAAAAAGTGAAGAACTCTTGGTCTAAAAGAAAGGAAAAGGAAACCACTAGGCAAAACAAGTGTTTAGAATATTTCTTATTCATGCCTTCCTTTGATTCTAACTTGTTATATATTCAAATATGTACTATTTTTACTTTGTGAACAAATATTCTGTCCCTTCAAAAAATGAGCAGAGAGATGTGGTGGGCATAGAATTGGCCTGAGAAACAGGATGACCTATGTCCAGTTGAAGCCTTTTACATATATAGTGTGGCCCAGGACAAGCCATTTTACTTCAAGATGCTCCAAAACTACAAGTTAAGAAGAACTCATTCATATCAGTAGAAGAGTTCCACATCCAGAGTTGTTGACACAACATCCATTGGGGGGGGGGGGGGGAGGGGGAAGAGTGTGAATTTAGGAGAGACAGCCCAGAGACTGGAACAGAGATTCCCGGGTTATAACATAAACATGGGGTTTTAAATTATACTGGGAATTTGGTAGAAACGGCACTTGCTAAGTTATGAGCTTTAGTTTCAGGGCTCTGACTAAAAATGTTATGTCACCACTTTGGGCTAAGGAGCCTTTTAATTAGACTCTCATTTCCCCTCTCTCTTGAAGCCACCTTCAGCACTTCTGTTAAAACAATCTTCCTAAGTCACAGGCTGTCCCCTCTTCAAGCATCCCCCTGGGTTCCATATTGCCTTTAGAATGAAGTACAAATGCTCAATCCTGACTTAGAAAGCTCTTCCCAATCTAGTTCCAGCCTCCGTCTTTCCATCATGATGTTACATCCTTTTCAAGCCAAACAGGAATATTTACTCTTCCTGAGATCTGGCATCTCAGCTTCCACTCTGTGGCTTTGCACATGGTGTTCTTTTCTGCTTGGAGTTTCCCCTCTTCACTTCTGCCTCTCCCATGCCAAATTTTCTTTTGGGGCTTGGCTTGGGTGCCACCTCCAACTGAAGCCTTTCTTGGTTTCTCCAGCTCCCTTCTCAAAGTATTTGTCTGTCTCTGGCTCCACATAAAATGTAAAATCCTTAAAGAAGAATTGTTTTCGTATTCCCAGAGCCCAACATGGTGTACTTGTTTTATTCACACTAACTGAAAATTTCTGTACATGTATTGGGGCATTTTCAAGATCTGAAACAAGCATTACATGTACACATATAAAGCACACAAAACTACATAACCAAACAAGAACTTTTTAAAAACACCCATGTGGACTACAGGAGCCTGGAGCCTGTCCAAGAAGTTACTACTGAAAATTCTTATAAAAGAGAAGGAAGAAAAAAGGAAGGAATGACAAGGAAAGAAGGAAGGAAGGAGACAAGCAGGAAGGAGGGAAAGATAAAAGAGAAGCAGTGAGGGAAGGAAGAAACAAAAGGAGAAAGAAAAGGGTTGGAAAAGAAGGAAAGAGAGAGGAATGAAGGAAAATAAACATTTATTAAACATCTACTAAGTGCTTAGGCACTGTGCTAAGCATTCTACAAATGTTTTCTCATTTGATCCTTACAATCACCATTTTGGGAGGTAGGCATTACATGTTCCCCATTTTATAATTCAGGAAACGGAAGCAAACGGACATGAAATGACTTGCCCACAGTCACACAACAAATAAGAATCTAAGTACTACACATCTAAACTCAGGTCTTGCTACTTCTAGGTCCATGCTCTATCACCATGCCATCTAGCAGGAATAGTTAGGCACTTGGCATAAAATCTCATACAGTGAAAAATGATGATAAATGATTTACCTTTCTAAGTGATCTTGGCCTATTTTGTAACTAAACCCTGCTACTTTACAAGCTCTAAAAATTCCTTTAGTGGAATCATGAGTGGCCAGACCCATACATATTTAGGCATATTAAAAATACATGCAAAAATACTAGGGTAGGCTTTTTTGGGGAAAGGTACTAACTAGCAACTATAGGGATGAGAATAAGGGGGGGGATGGATCAGAAAGGCTTCACAGAAGGTGATGCTTAAGTTAAGTCTTGAAGTAAACGTGGGATTCTAAGAGGCTGATTAAGGCAGGAGAACATTCTAGGTACATGGGACAACCAGTATTAAGTAGCATGAGGATAAGAGATGGATTATTTCCTTTTTTTCTTTCAAATTAGATTCTATCGTACTAATTCTTGTGTGTTCAAATTTCAAATGTCAGGAAGATGTTAATTATAAAAGCAAAAACAAATAGAAAAATTCATTCATTTTTGAGTTTCATGTTTGAGATTCATTTCAGAGTTCATTTATATTGATACATTTCTGCACTTCAAAGTAGATGACAGCTGGCCAAGTCAAGCAAAATGACTGGAATTTTTCCTCAGATCTCTAAGCATAAATAACATAAAAGATACCCATAGCCAAAATATAATAACTTGCAAGCTGACAGGGGATTGCTTGATTGTACAAATGAATGAAAAGTACTGATTCAGCATGCGCTGTGCTAAGTGCCACATGGAGGCTTTCCAGCTCTCTGACTCTTGGTTCTTACTGCCATCTACAGTAAGAAAGACAGAACCTTGGCTTTAGGAGGAAAAACACCCGTGGTGCTAGGATGGCCAGAACCCTCTTCCATGAATCGTCTCCCCAGTCTGGCCAAGAGTGCCTGAAGCCAGGGGGACAAGGCCTTCCCGGGTGCCTCCTGGGTACCACCAGTGGGGGGCGAGAGCGAGACAGAAAAAGGCAAAAGCGGTTGCTGCTCTCAAGGAGCTCAGGCTCTGACAGTGGAAACTACGATGTGAAAATAAGGTCCAGGTAGGATGAGCTGGAGGGGATCTCTGAGGGAAGGCGCCGGCACCAAGGAGGAGCAAGAAAGGCTTCTGGACGTGGGGAAGTTTTGAGCTGGAACTGGGAGGCAGAGAAGAGGACAGAAAGAAGACCAGGCCCAGTGGACAGTGGCTGTAGTCAAATGATGGAGGTTCTGGATAAGCAACAACAAGAAGGCGAGCATCACTGGGGTTACAAATCATGGCTGAGCAGGGCCCAGGCTCTGAAGGGAGGGTTTTACATCTGATCCCACAAGGAAGGGGGTTCATTGAATAAGAGGGGGCAATGGGGAGCCCCGCACTTCAGGAAGATCACACAGATGATTGGGAGTGGGGAAAGTCATGGCAATAGTGTGCAGGTGAGGTCAGAAAGGAGCCCTTTTCTGTCGACATCCTCCAGGCTTGGCACACACAGAGAGCACCTTCTAAGTGCTTTTCCTTTCATTTATTCATCCAAAATATAGCAAAAAAAGATGATGTCCTTGTTTAGTTCTTAAATCACAGGAGAAGCTGGAACGTGGAGAGGTCATCCCTGGGCCAGGGACCAAACTTCCACCTGCATCACTCACTTGACATCCTTCTGACACTGGAGCTTTTCCCAAAGTATTCCCTTACCTAAACTCACCAGTAATTTCTTGAGAGGAGTCCAACAGTAAAACTCTAGTTTCTTGGATCCAACAAGATGCGTAGAGAGCTTCTGTCCACTTTCCAGGCCATTCTCAGACACTTTTCCTGCTCTCTACCCTTTTACAGATCTTCACACCTAGTCAATACAGCCAGCACTAGCAAAATTAAAAATGGTTTCCCAAAGGTCAGTCTCAGAATGTTCTTTTATAGGCCCACGTTCCGCCTAACCTATAACCATTTTCATATGACTTCCTTTGTTTCCAAGTACTCCTTTTCTTCCAACTAATAAAGTAGGAAGAGAACAATAAGCTTTATTTGTTGTACACTTTAAAATGCAAAGCTGAAGAGTCCAGTATGTGAAATGTGAAATATTAAGAACAAAATACAAATGCTTCTGGCATGAGTTTTTAAATATTGCTCAAGTATATTAATTATTTTGAAGCTCAAAACCATACATTTAACATAGCCTCTAAAAGAAATTTTACTAAATGAGTAGAGCAAGGTGAATGACCCGTAGAATTCTATCTAATGTACTCAACGGGATTTACTGAAAATATGGGAAAATGTTGGTTTGGCTCTCCACCACACAATATGTTGAACACCGCCAAGTGTCCCAGTATCAGTGGAATGTGGGCTCCCCTTACATGTGACTTATTTTTCCCTTCCTCTGAGCGTCACTAGCTTCTCTTCAGTACATGGTTTTCATGAAGACTTGTGATCACCAGGGAATGGAGAGGAAGGAGGTGGCAGCACATGGGCTGCTCTCTCCCCCACTTTCATCTCTTCCATCCCTCCCCAACCCAATCCAGAAATTCCAACAAATCCCAGAGGCTCAGTCCTAGGGGTGGCAGCCTGTTTGGGCTTTCTCTCATTCCACCTTTACAACAGATGATCCTGCTCTCAGACTGACAGGGTTTTGTACACAGTCATGAAGGTGCTCCCAGGGACCTGGGCTCTCTAATAATATCTCTGTTTCCCAAAGAAGAGGACTGGAAGAGGTGAAGTCCCTAGTCCAGGATCCTCCAGGACTAGAGTAGGCTGGAACGCCATTTTCCTAACCCCAGACACCCTCTGGGCCCCACTCACTGCCCCATAAAACCACTCCATCACCATCAAAGTAGAAAACATTTAAGGATAATTAGCCAATAGAGATGACAGATATGTGGAAAACAGAGTTTTATTTATTTATTTTTTAAACCTTACCTTCCATCTTGGAATCAGTACTGTATATTGGTTCTAAGGCAGAAGAGTGGTAAGAGCTAGGCAATGGGGTTAAGGGTCTTGCCCAGGGTCACACAGCTGGGAAGTGTCTGAGGCCAGATTTGCCTCCAGGACTTCCCATCTCTGGGTCTAACTCTCCATCCACTGAGCCACCCAGCTGCCCCCTATGCAGAAAATATGAAACAAAATCTGACTACTAGACTTCAAATTAAATGAGAACAGCATAACTAAGATGGTCAGAAATGACTACGGAGACATAGGCAGGGATTTCTGAAAGATCAAAAGAGAATATGAGAGGTTTCACTGCACAGAAGAGAGGCAAATATTATCTTGATATCAAAGGAAGCATGTGACTGAAAACTATAGGCTAGTCAATTTTACTTCAATTCCTAGCAAAATTACTGAATTTTTTATTAAAAGGATGATTAATACCTCAAAAGAAAACAATGATCCTAAAGATCTAAGGAGATTTTATCAAGAATAGTTTAAGCCAGACTCAATTAATTTAATCTTTAAACTATACATGATGTTTCAAAGGAAATTGCACTCATTGTTGGAATGCTGGATGCCAGTAATACATTTCCCTCCATTTGGCCTCATGTTCTCTCTCCTTCAGCTCTCTCTTTGCCCTTCATTTTCCAACAGTTTTCCTTCAACCTTGCCCTAATCTGAATTGGAGTATGGCAGGAAAGCAGGATGTTCTCTCTGGGCTGCCTTCCCCCCACTTCTTATCCCCAACCCTATCTGCTACTTAAAATCCATTCCTGCCAGAGAATAAGGCAAGGGGAGAGGCAAAGCACTAGGGAAGGGGAAGAAATGGGGGGATCTATTTTCAGAGGGAGAATCTGCTCGAAAGAAAAAAGATGGGGAGATCAGTTCCCAGCGGCAGTGGAAAGGGGTTGTGAAGATGGGATTGACTCTCCCCTTACCTACTTTTAAATTTAATCAAGCAAAAGTGAAGACACCTCTACTTAACATTACATAGGGGAGGTTCACAAACCACTTACCAAAGTGAGTAACATCTCCAGAAGCGAATGTCTGCCCCCAGGCAGTGCTAAGCAAATTTAAAGACTGCAAATGGTCCTCATAAAGTGGAGGAAGGGACAGGAAGTGATGTAAAAAAAAAAAGGATTTTGATAAAAGATAATGAACTTCCTGTCCAAGAGGTCTTCAGTCTGAATCTTCAGCATGAAGGACCTGGGGCTGGCGACTTGAACTGCTTCTGGTAAGACTGCTCTTGGATCTTTTCCCTTTGGACTTTAGATTGGGTGAATGAAAAAAAGCTAACCCTCCTTTCCTGACTTCTGGAGAGATTTAGCACCAGAGAGGCCTCCCTCTCAGAGGAGGCCATGTGAGTGAAACCCTTGATTAATTCAACACCAAGCCCTCTGGCTGGAGGGGTTAATGAGCTCTGCTTGGGTTGAGCCAGAGACCAGAGCAACATTTAGGGTAAGAAGCTAGACTTCTTACTCTACTTTCTCTTTACATTTCTCTACTTTCACTCATTCCCTCTTTGTAAATAAAAGCTATTAAAAGTTATTCTAACTTGCCTATATTGATTTTTAAAATTGGCGACCACAGTGTCATCTTAAAATTCTCATATATTCCCAGCTGTGTGACCCTGGGCAAGTCACTTGACCCCCATTGCCTACCCTTACCACTTTTCCACCTGTAAGTCAATACACAGAAGTTAAGGGCTTAAAACAACAAATAAATAAATAAACAAACAAACAAACAAACAAGTAAACAAACAAACAAACAAACAAACAAACAAACAAATAAACAAACAAACAAATAAATAAATAAATAAATAAATAAATGAATAAATGAAGAGTGGTGGTTTGTTAAAAAAAAAAATTATCATATATTTTAGCCAAATTCTTAATTAAATTCCTTACAGGGTCAAGAGTAGCCATGAAGATTGTAGAAGGGATATTTAGATATGTATGTGCATGTGTACTTATGTGTAACTACCCAAAGCCCTAGCTGTAGTTCATTGCTCTGCCCATACAGGTGGCACTGACCCTGTCTCTAGGGGAAATGACGCGGCAGATACTGCTGCAAAGCTAGCAGCTACAGAAGGGCCTGAATTAATTTTAACATTAACAACCACTGATGACTTAAATTTATCACTTTCCTATGATGAGAAGGAAGTAACAAAATGGAAGCAGAAATTTAAAGCTAAAGAGATAAATGGAGTATGGGTGTCCTCTGAAGGAAAATTCCTGCTCCCTAGACACTTTTATCTCCAAATTTACCAATCTATTCATAAAAATGGTCATTTTGGTACCCAGGGCATCGTGGACTCTGTTAAGAGAGTATGGATAGCTCCTGGCATAACCACTATAACC
The DNA here is from genome assembly GCF_016433145.1 of Gracilinanus agilis. Classification (NCBI taxonomy): domain Eukaryota; kingdom Metazoa; phylum Chordata; class Mammalia; order Didelphimorphia; family Didelphidae; genus Gracilinanus; species Gracilinanus agilis. The sequence continues at coordinate 628,970,485 of NC_058132.1, forward strand.
TCTAAAGTGTGTGCAGCTTGTCCTACCTGCCAAGCACATAACCAACCCGCCTTTCGTGGCAAGGTTTTTGGGGGTGTCCATTGGCTTACACACCTTTTGAGCACCTACAAATTGATTACATAACAATGCCAAAGGCTGGACAATATAAATTCTGTCTGGTCATAGTGGATCAACTGACCAGGTGGCCGGAAGCATTTCCTACTGCCCGAGCCACATCGGCCTTTGTTGCCAAGGTGCTTTTAAAAGAAATCATTCCTCGTTTTGGTCTGCCTGCACGTATTGACTCAGACAGGGGGAGTCACTTTACTGATTCAGTTTTATCTGAAATATATTCATGCCTGGGGATAACTCCCAAATTCCATGTACCATATCACCTCCAGAGCTCAGGCCAAGTTCAACGGATGAAGAGAGAACTTAAAACTATGATTGGCAAATTATGTACTGAGACACATCTAAAATGGCCTGAAATTCTCCCTCTAGCTCTATTTTATCTTAGAAGCAGGCCTAGGGGAGATCTACACATCTCACCCTAGGAGATGCTTTTTGGACATCCTCCTATACAAGCTAAGCCCTTTTCTCCTGCATATACATCACTATTAGGAGGAGATACTTCTATTGCTTCCTACATACAGGAATTGCAACACAAACTGCGTGAACTCCATGAATCTCGAACTGCAGTACAAGCAGGACCAATAGACTTTTTACTTCATGACCTGAACCCAGGAGACGAGGTGTATATAAAGAACTTCCAGCGCACTGGGGCAACCCAGCCTTCATGGGATGGCCCGTTTGAAATTTTATTAACCACCCCAACAGCTATAAAGATTGGAGAAAAGGACTCTTGGATTGCTCACATGTAAGGAGGGCATCTTCTATTGAACCTGATTGACTGTTTCCTGTTACCTGCATTGGAGATAACAGTTCATAAACTTATGGATGCTAATTTTTGAATCATTGGTTTGTCTTGATTCTTTCCCTGATTTTATTTTAATTTTCTTATTGATTTTCCTAATGTCTTTTAATAGAATAATTGATATTTTTTCTTTTTTCTCATTTCTTGTACTTAAGTACATATAATCACTTAATTTTTTTCATTATTTTTTGCAATGCTATAATATATATATATATATATTTATTTGCTGTAATATTACTGATTACTCACAAGTTTTAGGCTTTGGGAACTTGCCATATATTGTTAAATGTTATGGGACTGTGATTAATGCTTCTGTCTGATTTCAGGAGAAGGGAACAAGAGCCGTTAATAGTGCTAAGAAAGCACAAGGTCATGGAGACCGACTGACCAATCCAATGGGATTGATGAGAGCATCTGCACAGTGCCAAGGAGCACAAGGTCAAAGACATCATACATATACAGGTGGGATTGAGGTACTCCCATGCCAACACTAAGGACTTGAACTCAGTGTAAGAATCAAAGCAGCGACGCTTAACATATATTAAGACGTAGGACTCTCCAAACTACACTGCCAGTCAGGTACCGCAGGTTGGCTATCATCTGGCTCACTCATATATTCCTGAGAATGAAGGGAACGACAAACACTTCCCTTGCATATAAATCTGGTCCTTTTTTCTCTCTTATAGAATGGCAACTTCCTGTAGTCTTAGCTGCAAATGGGTAAGTGCAGTATTACTGCATTGTGTCCTACAGACTAGTAGGATAGGAATTATAATTAATTGGACCCTAATACAAGGGCCTGTTATAAATTTATTTTGTTTCTTCAAAATTTTATATACATAGCTTTTGATATTTTGATTTTTGATTTTAATGTTTTCTTTTTCTAAAGTTTCAATTTTCTCCTATTTGATTTTATATATACTTTTGTTTTTTCTTTTGAATTTACTCATACAACCCCATGATTTAACCATATATCTTGAGCTGATCTGGGTATTTCTTTCTAAATACCCACGTCAGGGGGACTGTATTTTTATAAAATCCAAGATTTAATTGTATTTTTATTATATCCAGGATTTAATTTTTTATTTTAATTTATTATATCCAGGATTTTAATTTTTTATTCCCTGAGAAAAATTCTCAGGGAAAGAAACTTGCTGATTCCTTAATCCAGAGAATGAACTGTTTTCAGAGAGATGCCTGAAGAACCTACATTTAATCAAGAGATCCAGAATGAACTTTGGGTTGCAATTGATTGAACTGATGGGGTTTGTTGCATCGAGCGATCCAGAATGAACTCTGGGTACAAATGAATGGACTGATGGGTTTTGAACAGCTACTTTAATTGTACATGTTATGCCAATAGGGGACTGCCCCCAATTGGTTTCTTGTCAATACACTTAGCAAAACATTGGTTTTGCTTTCTCTCTTTTCCATTTCCCTCTTATCTCTAACTATTGTAGTTAGAAGACCTTTGTGGGTATAAGATGATTATGTAAAATGATTACTTGGGGTGACTAGGCACCTAATGATCATCAGGGGGGATTGTGTAAATGGAATTAACTCTAGCCCATTCATAGCCAAAACTCTACCCATCCTAGGCATAAAAATGATGTCACCCTCACCTCCCTTAATGGGGAGGGGAGATGAGTCACCCACACATGACAATAAGTAACAAATCAAGAACAAGGGACTGCCCTTTGGGCAGTCCAAAATCAGTGCAGAGGCTGCCATTTGTCCATTGGAATTAGAGGTGGACCCACGGGAGTTCCGGCTTTGAACTTGGTGCTGAAGGACCTCCCTTGAGACCTCAGGCAGCATCTACTCTGTATTGTTACGTGGGTAAGTCAGGCCGCTTCTAAACTCTGCCTTAAGTAGGCACTAGCCTATCTGGTTGCTCGGACTTGTGGCTTGTAGCCTAATTTATTTAGCCTTTTAACCTTCTCTCTCGTCCAGGCCTCTCTCCCTTTCTCTTTATTCCCATACCTTTACCTTCCTGATTGTAAATAAACTGCCTTAACCCGATGCTGACTTGGGTCTGATTTAATTACGGAATCAACCTGAATTGTTGATTCCTGGAGGCCACACTTTAAATATATATCTATAAAATACCTAAATTCTTCTCTTACAGTATACACACAATATGCACACTATAAATTCATATTACAGGTCAGTCATATCACATTATACACCTAATGCCTCCATTTCCTCATCTGTACAATAAGAGGATTAGACTAGATAATTTGTAAAGTTTATGTGGCATTAACAAAATCTTACCAGCCCTAAATCCTCCTTTTAAATCTCTGTTAAGGCGGTGCTAATTTTTAATGTGTGCTTAATGTCTTTGGAGAAGTAAGTTTACTTTTTTTTTAATGTTGTTAAGTGATGAATTATCTAATCTGGTTTCTTCTAAACATCCGTTCATACAAAAACTTATTTAAAGTAGTAGTAAGTCTAAATATAGACTCATTTTCCGTCTATATCTCATAAATTCAATTTTATATTTGTAGCATTAAATATTGTTTGTATGCTTATCAGAAAAGGACATAACGGATCACTAAGAAAACAGAATACAAGTTACCAACTTAATTGAACAACTGGAAAAGGAAGAAAAATACTTCATAAGCAACCTCACTATTAAACTCACATAATCTACAACAGCTAATAAGGTCAGACTGGAAAGAAAAATTCCACAAACTAGAAAAAAAAAGAACAGAACAAATAAAAATCTCCCTATACATATACAAATAAAATTTTTTAACAATGTTCTCTTAAAATTTTAATCAAGCATCATATTAAGTTCTAAGGATCCATGATTTGCTTACCATTTGGGGTCCAACATTCACATTTATTGGTCCTAAGGTTTTTGGTAAAATTTTTGTTGCTGAATTCGTGCTGGAAACTGGATATGCAACAAGTGAAATGTTACCTAAAAAAATAGCAAAAATTCATTATTTTCTGAAATTTCATATCATTCTGAATACAAAGATCAATAGTTCCCAACCCTTTTCTGTGCCAAACTAGAAGTATTTGTAATTTTCTGAAGTACAGTTATATAAAAGAGAATCCCAACTCCAAAAAGAGTAATTTAAATAGCACCTCTAAAAAGGAATAGTGAGTATGAGAAAAAAATCAGTCTGTCAACCAGTAGCAAAAGTATATGTCAGTCCACCAAATGAAAGTTAGCTTTTTTAAAACTAATCAGGAAAAATAAAATAAATCAAGTTCTTTTTGAACCTCAGTTTATTAAATCCTTAGGAGTACAATTCCATAAAATAAAATAATGTTGAACATTTCAGTACTTTTTTTTGCTTTGCAGACTATTCTGATGCTGCCACTGCAATAATTAACCACTCTCCACCATTTTAAAGTCTCCTTACTTTTCTTACAAAGCAATATTTTGGCTATCTTATATCTTGACCCCTTCTTTTGTCTCCTTTACTGGTTCATGATTTAATCAAGATGCTTTCTCCACAATGTTTTTTAGAAAATTCATTCCTTTATAAAAGAGTTACCTATTATCTAGCACTGATATGGTTCTTTAAAGTTTGCAGAATATTATAGCCCTGGGGTAAATACAATCATTAGCATCATTTTACAAATGAGCAAACTGAGGAAGGAAGAGGTTAAGTGATTTGTGCAGTCCACAAGATTTTTAAAAAATGCATTGAAATGGTTTTGAACTCAACTTTTCTTGATTCCAGATCCAGAGCTCTATCCACCACATAGCTGCTTCACTAAAGACTCAAATCTTATATTTCTAATTATCTACTAGGTATTTTCCATGTTCTAGTCTCCATCAATCACCTCAAAATTAGTAATGTTCAATGAATTCATTCTTATGGTCCTAAGCCAGAGTCCCCACTCTATTTCCTTATTTCTATAAATGGTGCCACCATTCTGTCAGCATAGACTAAGAACAGGAAAGACAGTAGGAGACTAGAGATAAATAAATGTTTGAATTTGAAATGAGATGCAATTTATGAAGAAAATCAGAGACCAATGAGCTTAATATAAATTCCTAGAACAATTATAGATTATTAAAACAAAATTGGTTTACTAGAAATTGGAGAAGATGGTTTCTGAAATAACTTTCCACATCTAAAATTATATAATTCTGTGAATCTACCTTACTGTTGTTCTTCATTTGATAAAATGCCTCCCCAAAATCTGGACCTTTATTGGTTTTTGTTTCAAACTACTCACAATGGCAAGGCCTTTATTCAAAGTGCATTCAAAATAGAATTCCTTTTCCATTAATATTATTACAAAGTGATATAGTGGAAAGACTGATGAACTTGGATTCAAGAGAGATCTTGGTTAAGAATTTCCTTTTGGCACTTACTAACAGTAAGGGCATATTAGTATACAGAATAAGAAAAGTTCTAATCTCACTGTACTTAGGGAAACTGCCTATAAATACCATTGTAAAAAACTACTACTTTCACCAAGTAACTGTTAACTTGTTAAATTGGCTGGGACTTGTAAACTCATTCATTATACAGTATTTCTTATTTGTATTATTCAGCTTTATAAGAAGAAAGTATTTAGTCTTTTCTAGTCCCAAAAGAAAGTCACTAAATAAGTTGAAATGCATGAAATATGCATGAACACACACACATATAAACATCATTAATGGTTTCTAAGTCTTTACATATAGTATTGTATTTATTTGATCCTTATAACAACTCCCAGGCTAGATGGGTGGTAGATAGAGTGTGGGGCCTGAATAGAGTAAGATTCTTCTTTCTTAGTTCAAATCCAGCTTTAAACCCATCCTAGCTGTGTGATCCTGGGCAACTCATATTATTCTTTCTAATATTCCTTGACTTACAGCCACAGAACATTCCCAGAAGAATACTAATGTTAGAAAGATGGCCTTTTGTTTTAGAGAAAAGTTTGCATTAAGAGACTAGGTCCCTGAAGGCAATCGAAACCATTATATATATTTTTTAACTCTAGTTTGATCATTCAGCTACAAATCATAGTTTGGACAAAGGGAATTATTTTATCTATTTGGTTTTTGCCTATTTTAATACTTAGGATAATCTTTTGAATGATTATAAATCTCATTTCAGAAACTCTTAATTCTTTAAATATTTGATGAAATAGACACAATTCTACCTCAAAGAAAAATCTTTGGAAGATCTATTTCTTAAGAATCCCTCCTTCCATTTGGACTCTGCATTGAACATTCTCCATGGGAGTGGCAAACATCTCTAGCATATATATATATATATATATATATATATATATATATATATATATATATATATATATATATACACTTCATNTATGTTAAAAGGAATAATGAACTGGAGGAATTCCATGTGAACTGGAAAGACCCCCAGGAATGGATGCAGAGTGAAAGAAGCAGAACCAGGAGAACACTGTATATGGAGACTGATACACTGTGGCACAATCGAATGTAATGGACTTCTCTACTAGCAGCAACCCAATGATCCAGAACAGTCCAGAGGAACTTATGAGAAAGAACTGTGGGAACAGAAATGCAGAAGAAAAACATATGATCGATCACATGGTTCGATAGGGATATGATTAAGGTTTTGATGTTAAAGGATCGCTTTACTGTAAATATGAATAAAATGGAAATAGGTTTTGAACAATGATATATGAATAACCTAGCGGAATTGCTTGTCAACTCCGGGAGGGGTGAAGGAAGAGTGGGGGAAATCATGAATCATGTAACCATGGAAAAATATTCTAAATAAAAAAAAGAATAGATCATTCATGTAAATAAAGACAGCTAAAGATGAGGAAAAAGATATATAGGTCTCTCTTCTGCAGTTGCCTTTAAAGCAGGGGGGAGGGGAGGACAGCTGGGTAACTCAGTAGATTGAGAGCCTAGAAATGGGAGGTCCTGGGTTCAAATATGACCTCAGACACTCCCAAGCTGTGTGATCCTAGGGGTAAATCATTTAAACCCCATTGGCTAACCCTTGATATTCTTCTGCCTTGGAACCAACACATAGTATGATTCCAAGATGGAAAGTAAGCGGGTTTTTTTTTTTAAATAATCATCGTAGAGATAAACAAAGTTATTTCTGTCACAACTTTCAAAGAATCTTATTTTATTTTGAAATATACATGAGACAACTGGTTGGAAGAGCCTTTAAAGCATTTTGCTTTATTGTTAAAGTCAATAAGCACAGAGGGGAGGGATCTTGAATTCTACATATCTTTTTATTAGTTACATCATGGTAAAGATGTGATCTCCTTTGGAACACCACTTGTAAAAAGCCTATGTGTTCCCTTCTAATCATCTCATTAAGGATGTGCTTGATACATGTATAGATTATCATTAAAATTCTGTACAAATGGGAAAATAAACATATTAGTTGCTAGTTACTGATATTCCCATTCATTTAGAATGGTTTCCCAAAAATCTTTCTTTTTCATACACTTTGAGAAATAATGCCACCTCCATGCCTTCCCAAATCATTTTATTTCAGAGCACAGATTTCCTCTGGGTATGCCAGGTTTCATCTAGTTGCTTTTACATTGCCATCCAGTGACATCTAGTGCAAATGACAATACTAAGCATTTGCCAGTGCCATTCAGTACATCTGGATCTGGGAAGATGTGCCTAAATGTGATGACTCCATTATTATAGAAGATGAAAAATATATCTTTTAATGATCTTTTCTATTTTCTGTCATTATTTTCCTCCTAGTTTCATCCATAAATACCTACAGAATGATTTTGCTTATTTCCCATTTTACTACTTCAATATTTTTTGAAGTACTGCTCATAGTTTTCCAGTCTTTTTCTCCATAATATTAAAAAAATTTAATAACTTTTTTGTCACTTTTAGTGTGTGTGTGCGTGTGTGTGTTTCTCCTCCATTAGAGAGCCGTGACTTTTGTAACAAAGAATTTTTTTTTAAAAAGAGGAAAAAAGAAGGTAGGTAGTTCGGCTTCTGCTAACTTTATGCTAACACACGTCAGTCAACCAAAACTTCTAGCAGTATATATAATATTCAAAATCTTGTTCTTCGCCTTTGCAAAGAAGGGAGAGAGGTATATTTTTTCAACTATTCTTTTTCACCAAAAGATTTTATAATTATTTTCTAAACCAGAATTAACCTTGATTGTCATCTCTCTCCTTTTGGAAAGGAATTTGAATGTCTGATGGCAGTTTCTGAGTTCTTTTGGTCTTTTCATTATGGCAACTGATATATATTAAACTTTTGTATGATGATGTTATGATTTTTGTCAATATCTGTCTCTAACATTCATTTCCAATTTTTAGCATTCAATTAGATCTAGGTGGTTTTTTAATTGAATGGAAAAATCTCATCCCCGTTTTATTCTCTTTTTAGTTTTTACATTTTTTCCCCTAAAAAGTAATCTCACTGTTATACATAAAGAAATTGTTCAGGAATGATTATCACATTAGAAATGAGTTTCTGAGCCATATTTTTCAAAATATTGTTCTGTTTTCTTCATGAATACCTTCAATTGAAGTCATTGAATATCAAAGAATATCTTGATTTAATTTGAAGGGTCTTAGAATGGTCTGAAGACTGAACCCATTTCCTTTGCCTCTATAATCAATACTGGTTGGCACATAAGGTACATTTATTTCCAGGTGGTCTTTTGCAAATGCTTATGAATAATGCAATATGAAAAAACCAAAGAGCCCCTTAAATTATGTTTCTTCTTGCTGCCTTTCAAATCATGACAAAACTAATGTCTTCATTTGCTTCTTCAAGAAGAACCAATGAGCCATACTTTCATTTAGTGGCAACTTCCTTTTGTGCTCTGGTTTCATTCAATTTATGTAGTGTTTTAAAGTTTGCAGTATTCTACATGTAATCTCATTTGATTTTGGCCATACAGGAGCACCAAAATGAAGGCTTCTTAGACAAGTTTTTGTGGATGAGAATATCACAACTGATATGATTCAGGTCATCTACTGAAATGTCCATGGGTTAGTCACTGAGCAACTATCTTATGTTTAGAAGACCAATAATTAATATTTATAAATAGTCTTAAGAATTTCAGCACCTTTTGCTCCTTCTCTGCCAGTCTACTATAATCACAAAGAATGAAAAGGGCTCCAAAAGCCTGAGGGTCACGTTTATTTTTCTTTTCTCACAAATTACCAAGATCAAATAAATCATCAATAAATCAAAATCATCAGCATAATGGTGATGGGCTTTTCTATATTTAGATAGGTTTTATTCTTGGAAAGCAAATTGTTACCAGGGCGCCATAGTTTGAGTCTTACCAGCATGGTAGAATCAGCCAGGACAGAGCTTTAGAAAGCAAAGGATTGAATCTATGTCATGATGACAGATTGAAACTTTTTTGGATATCTGGACAATATTAAACAAGTTAAAATCTTGTTCTCTAAGATTCCTCAAAGATCATAGAAACCACTATAACATTTCTCTGTAACCCAGGGTTTGGATTCTTGGCTCCCACTATAAACCTTGGTGATAGAGTTCAAAGGGGACAGTATCAATTCCTATATTTAAATATAAGTAGTTTATCTTGAATAGTCCACTATCATTGTTCATGCACATTTACCTTTTCATATTTCTCTTTACTCTTATATTGGTACTTGAAAGTTTCTCATCAGATCTGTCTTTAAATCAGTAATGCTTGGAAGTCTTCTATTTCATTCATTATACCTTTTTTTCTACATAGCATTAAACTCAGTTTTGCTGAGTAAGTTATTCTTAGTTCTAAGCCCATAGTCCTTTGCCTTCTAGAATATCATATTCCAAGTTCTCTGTTCCTTTAAAGTGATGGCTGATAAATCAAATGTGATCATGCCTGTGACTCCTCAATGCTTGAACTCTTCCTTTCTGGCTGCTTTAGTATGTTTTCATTGACCTCTTAGATGCCCTAGATTTTGGCTATGATGTTCCTGGGAGTTATAATTTTGTATTTTCTTTCGGGAAGATAATGAGTAGATTTTTTCTCTTTCCACTTTGTCCTCTAGTTCTAAAAGGTCTGGACTATTTTCTTTAAAGATAGCATTCCTTCTCATAAGTGTCACAAAGTTGATTACATTTGATCATCTCACAATGTTTCAGTTGCTGTGTACTGCGACAGTCTCCTGGTTCTGCTCATTTCACTCCGCATCAGTTTGTGGAGGTCTTTCCAGCTTGTATGGAAATCAAGCAGTTTATCATTCCTTATAGCACAATAGTATTCCCATCACCACCAGATACCAAGATTTGTTCAGCCATTGGGGGTGCGGCATACCCTCATTTTCCAATTTTTTTTGTCATCACAAAAGGCCCAGCTAGAAATATTTTTGTATAAACATTTTTCATTGTTATCACTTTGGAGTACAGACCTAGTAGTGCAATTGATGGATCAGTAGGTAATGTATGCATTCTTTTAAAGCCCTTTAGGCAAAATTCCAAATTGCCTTCCAGAATGGTTGGATCAATTCACAACTCCAATGCACTCTTTATCTTTTTGTATCCAGTGTCTCTGCCATAATAAAAGCTCATTATAGGGGGCATTTAGGTAGCTCAGTAGATTGAAAGCCAGGCCTAGAAATGAGAGACCCTAATATCAAATACTGCCTAAGAAACTTCCTAGCTGTGTGACCCTAGACAAGACCACTGCCTAACCAATACGAAGTACTGATTCTAAGATGAAAGGTAAGGTTTGTGTTGTGTTTTTTTTTTTTAATTAAGCTCACTATCGTTATTTTTTTTGTTTGCCCATTCTTCCAGAGGCTTAATGGTTAAGGCTGGCATCTTCAGCACTTCTGGAGGAAGTAGTGAGCTAAACCTATTGCTACTTTTGGTGGGTATTGTGTTATTCCAGGACTTCAGGGACAGGCTGAGGACCTGCAAGCTTTCAGTGCTCCAAAAACAATCTGATCTATGATAGCAAAGTCCCCTGGCTGTAGCACTCTACTTGAAGATATATATACACACAATGATTGGTATCCAGAAGTCAAAACTTAACAGGAACCACAATTAGAGCAATTACCACCTAAGCAATTGCCATATCAATGCATACTTTTGAAATGGTAAAATGCATAGGAGATCTAAACCAAAACCCATACATTTCCAAAAACCCAGGGCTGATCACCCCAAGGCAACTATAGAAAGATTACAACTTTCTCTTCAAAAATAAAAAGGGGAGAAACAAAATACTTGATTAACAAGTTAAAAATTTATAAAAATACTTTTGGAACTATCAAGCCTCTCTTCAAAAAACAATAGTAAATGCTGACAGCAAGTATATGCCACCACTGTTTTCATTTAATGTTAATAAAACTGATTTATCTCTAGAAGGAACCAATAAAACCTGCTAAGGTCAAAGAGTTCAATGATATCTCATATATACCCTATATATGAACAAATATGGAGATAAATAGGATTCAAAATAAATGTTGTGACAGATTTGCTTACGGAAACTTTAAGGATTTATATTAGTGATTTAGATCAGGTCACTTACCAATAGGATTTATAGAAAGTTTATCCTTAGGAGCCTAGACTTACCAATCAATGAAGATTATGCAAAAAAATTGTGGAAACTATGCAATGTATCACTACAGACTACAAAAATTTAGCATCTACAAGATACCTAAAAAAATACACAATTAAGGAGGCTAAAATGATACATTAGCTAGATGGTGTAATGGATAGAGTGCCAGGACTGGAGTCAAGAGGGCTTGAGTTCAATTCTAGCCTTAGACACTTATTAGCTATGTGATCCTATTTACCCCAGTTTCTTCATCTGTAAAATGAGAAGGAAATGGCAAACGACTCCAGTATCTTTGCCAATAAAATGTCAATGACATTCATGAAGAGTCAGATATGACTGAAAAATGACTAAACAATAAAAACAGAAGCCTGCTATCTTTTATAAACTAATAAATGGGAAATTCCCCACACTACAAATATACAAGCCCCATCCCCAAACATCTTTAAGAATAAAATCTAGAGTAGAATTGGCACACTAAAAAGAGAACCATAGCCCCACACTGATGGAATTAATACTGATTCATCAAAACTTAATACAAATTATTTTAATAGTTATCACACCAAATTTAATCTTTACAATTTCTAGACTACATGAAATGAAAAGCCCTTAAAATGCTAGACTCAAAAGTGGAAATTAGACCCATTTGTGAATAGGACAAGGCACATGTCATCTTGTCATCCAGACTTCTGGAATTGTCCCAAAGATGCTTTTAATGAGTCTGTAGAAGATGAACTGACATATTAATACTCTTAACTCTTAATTGTTTATAAGTAGTCATTTTGTCCACCTGAGCAACAAGTCCTTCAGACTTTAACTATAAAGGAATAACAGCAGAATAATGACTTGTCTGTTTCTATTTGAATTTCATCATGAAAGAAAGGGATCATTACAGGGTTATGTAAATTTTAAAAGTAATATCCAATAAATAAGTATTATATTTAATAAAGGTTTATTAATAACTAAAGTAAGAGATCTAGCTATTCAGCCCACTTGCCAGAGCAAAAAAAGGAAACACGAGGTGGAGCCTCAGAACTTATACACAACGTGACCACTCAAATGTAGACAAAAGGAAAAGCATTCTAGGTAATACAAAAAGGAAGTTTGGATAATGTAGTTTTTAGGGGTTCAAGATTTTCCAACTATACAGTTGTATTATTTTTGTATCTATTTTTGTTTATCTATCTTTTTCAAATCTAAATTATCTCTTAAAGATTCTTGTACTGCCATACTGTTCTCTTTTGATGTCTTTTCCTTTTCTCCCTATAATAATCATTTATGATTATTTCATCAGAATTTCCTACTTTAGGGGGCAGCTGGGTGGCTCAGTGGATGGAGAGTCAGGTCCAGAGATGTAGGGTCCTAGGTTCAAATCTGGCCACAGACACTTCCTAGCTGGGTGACCTTGGGCAAGTCACTTAACCCCCATTGCTTAGCCTTTACCACTCTTCTGCCTTGGAACCAATACACAGTATTGATTCCAAGACAGAAAGTAAGGGTTTAAAAAAAAAAATAAAAGAATTAATTCTTATTTTCAACAGGCTATGAGATACTCTGAAGCAGAAAAAAAATTTTTAACCCTTACCTTCTGTCTTAGAACCAATACTATGTATTGGTTCCAAGGCAGAAGAGCACTAAGGGCTAGGCAATGGGGGTTAAGAGACTTGTCCAGGGTCACACAGCTACTGAAGTGTCTGAGGCCAGATTTAAACCCAGGGCTTCCCGTCTCTGAGCCTGGCTCTCCATCCACTGAGCCACCCAGCTGCCCCCAGAATGAATTCTTAAAAAAATTTTACATTCTTTTTTAAATGTTGGGTTACAATTGTGTACAAGAAAAGCTTTATACCTAAGAAAATAATTTGAGAATAACACAATATAAAATGAAATATTGTGTGTTTATAGATAAATACATATTTAAAAGATGGAGAAATTAAGAAAGACTTTATAGGGAATCGTGGCACAAAATTTCAGAGCTACTAAAACCTTTTTATTTTTGTGACAAAAAAATCTGTGGTTTTCATCTGAATGATTTACTCAAGGTCACAGAATTTAAAATAGATTAAAAAAGGGGGGGAGGGCATTCCAGACAGTAACAATTATATGAATAAAAACATCTTTCCTGTTGGTGTCTTTATAAAACTCTCTTTTGATTTTTGTCCTACCTATCTTACCATTCCTTTTCTGTCTCTACTGTTAATTCAACACATAGCACCCAGGCACATCTCCCTATAGGTGAGTGTCTCTCAAGGAACACCCTATGACCACTTCTCTTCTTTCTCTACAGGGTATCTGTATTCAAATGACTAACAAATCCACATACCCATCCCTAAATTCTCTCTTAAACTCTAATCCTATAACACTAATTGCCTACAGGGCATCTTTACCTAGACATCCAATTGGCAACTCAAACTCAACAAGTACAATAAGAACTCATTTTCTTCTCAATACTTGTCCTTTCTCTTACTGCTGGAGACCATATTTTCTGATCATCCATGTTAAAAAACTCAGACATCCTTACTCTTCATTCAATCCCCATGCCATATTCAATTTCTAATTCCAGGCACTGTCCTAGGCACTAAGGATACAAATATAAAGAATGAAATAAATTCTTTAAATTTATTTATTTAATTAATTTAGAGTGTTTTTTTATGGTTACATGATTTATGCTCTTTCCCTCCCTTCCTTCCTATTGCCAACAAGCAATTCCACTGGGTTTAACATGTATCATTCATCAAAACCTATTTCCATATTATTAATATTTGCAGTAGAGTGATCGTTTAGCGCCTACATCCCCAATCATATCCCCATCGAACCATGTGATCAAGCAAATGATTGACTCCATTTCAACTGAACAAACCCGTATTAAGCAGCCACTATAGGTAAAACATTGTGCTAGGTGCCAGGATACAAATTAAAAAAACAAACAACAAAAAAAAAGCCCACCACCACCAACAAACTCTTAGCTCAAGAAACTTGGAGCAGCTGGATGGCTCAGTGGACTGAGAGTCAGGCCTAGAGACAAGAGTTCCTGGGTTCAAACCTGGCCTCAGACACTTCCTAGCCATGTGACCCTGGGCAAGTCATGTAACCCCCATTGCCTAGCCCTTAACATTCTGCTGCCTTAGAACCAATACACAGTATTGATTCTAAGACGGAAGGTAAGGTTTAAAAAAAAGAAAGAAACTTACATTCTTCTGAGGGGAAGTTCAAGGGGCACAACATATTAAAAAAAAATAAGAGAATGAGATAGAAGACAAAACTAACAACTGGGGAAATCAGGAAACATCTAGCATAGATGACAGTATCCAAGCTGAGCCCTGAAGATACAGAGAAGGTACATTCTATATAAAGAGACAATCTGCAAAGGCATGGATGGAGTTGGGAGATGGAATAAAGAATTCAAGGAGTTTCTCTGAAAAAAGAATATATCTGTGAATGACAGGGTAAGGCTAGGATGACAAGGGACCAATTCAGAGAAGTGAAGACCTCAGTACTAAATGTATGTGAGGTAAACACAATTACCTACCTACTTACTGAAGAAAACAAAACTTGTAAACAAGAATCATAGACTGTTGGAAATAGGACCACAGAGTCCAGAATTTCCCAAACTTAGAGATTCAGAAAGCAAGTTTGGGCTGTGAACTAAATTATCGGAACCCCAAAATGGTGGAACAAAGTATGGAAAATATGTATGAAATATACCTATGAGAAATTACTGAGTCAAACAGATGAAATTAAATCTCCTTACACAAAAACAAATAAAATTGGCAGGCCAGTTTGTCTGGAAGGTAGAGTAGGTGAATGTGAGTAAAATAATAGTAGTATAGAAAGGTAGATGATGCTAGCCCAAGGGTTTTATATAGGGAGAGCCACTGGAGAATTTTACACAAGAAAGTGACATGATAAGGTAATTCTTTTAGCTGTTGAATTAATTTTGAAGATGGAAAGAGAAGGCAGGGAGCAGAAGTCAGAAGTCCAATTAAGAAGATATTGTAATAAGTGATAAGGGTATGATTTAGGATAGTGACTCTGTGAGTATGGTTGATATTTTGGAAGTAGAATTGACAAGACTTGGTTAACCGAATGGAGAGAGAAGTGAGGCAGTAAGAAAAGTCAATAAAACTTTGAAGTAGTGAACCTGGAATGGAAAAAGATGATGGTCTCAACCACCCCGCCTCCAAAAAAAGGAGGAAGTTTGGAAAAATGGGCTTGGAAAATAAGTTTTCATTTATGAACATATTGAAATTGACACAATGAAAAAACATTCCAAAGACACTGAACATTCTATATTCAATGGGTAGTTGGCAATGCAGATACCAATTTAGAGAGAAATATACCCATATATATCTATCCAGATTTGGAAGTTGTTTGCAAAAATCCATGTTGATATTGAAGTCATGAAAGCTGATGAGATAACCAATGGTGAAGGAAGAGAGCAAAAAGAATCAGAGGGGACATACTCCTTTAGGGTGTGAGATGAGCCAGCAAAAGGATCTATACTTTTAGTATAGTAGTTCAAAAATTTGTGACCATATCTAACTATAGCCCATTCTATTATAGAGAGAAAGAAAAAGCTATGTAATAGGATATGTACAAGATAGGATAAGTAACAAGATAACTAACATTACAGCACAAGATGACCAAGGCTTTAGCCTCTACAAAGCACCAGTATCAGCATCTCAAGCATTTGGTTTTTATTAGCAATAATAACTCAGAGGCTGTAAAACCAGCTAAAAGTTTCCACTGGGATTTCTACACATCCAAAAACGAAGAGAAGAACAGTTAACATGACCAATATAACCTGGATTCTACTGTTTTGGCTACTTTCCTTCCTATTATACTCAAAGGATACCTCCAAACAGAGTTTAAAAAATCAATCACCTAAAATTTTGGTCAGATTACTAGAACTGAACCCCCAGCTAGGTATATCCTTCCCAAGAAGCTGACCCCGGCTCACAGTCCCTTCAGAACATGATCTTGACAATGCTCAGAAACCATACCTATGCATTTTTCTGGTACCATGGGTTTTTGCTTTTAGGAAGTTCATTACAATTTTATGAGCACTCAAATCAAAATATCTTTTTGTGTTCTGTCATATGGATAACTTGAATTTTATAATTTATCATAAAAAGAATTCAAACTATGACTGAATAATTAATACCAACCTGATCAACTGAGAAGTAAGAGGTTTGTTCAAACAATTGTGATTTACACAAAGAATGGAAATTAATTTGGTCATAGCACATTTTGGGTCCAGAAATATAGTGAAGGACTACAAAATGCCTGACTTGTAGGAATGTGGGGTGGGGAATAGCATATTGCTAAGCTAAAGCAGTCAAGGCCATTTTGGACCAAAATAGGAGATTATTCATTTCAACATGAAAAATTACTACATGTAATCAATATTCTTAATACATAAATAATTTAATCTGTAGGAGGCCTGAGGGAAAACAATCACATAGTATGAAATAGCATGTACTACTTGTGATCCATAACCACTAAGGAAATTGCCTCATCAATAAGCTAATGATTCCACTGAAACAGAAAAGAATAAATACATGTATTTGAGAGGAAAATAATGCAATACTGAAATTTTCTCACAGACCTATTAACATCAAGTAAAACACAGGGATTCTACAGAAAACATTTTGGTAAAGGTTTGTCTACCTAATGACCCATAACAAATTTGATTTGTTGTTTCAATTAAATGACTTTTAATTTAATTAAATTAGTTTTAATGAATTAGCTCAACTAATAATCAGTGTTTATATAGCACTTTTAAGGTTTACATAGTTCTTTACAAATATCCTCATGACAACCCTGGGAAGTAGGTACTATTATTATCCCTGTTAATGAGGAAACTGAGGCAAACAGAAATTAAGCAATCTGCCTGAGACTCACAGCTAATACGTGTATGAGACCGAATTTGAATGTAGGTTCTTCTTAACTACAGAGGCAGAACTCAATCTCCTAAAAATTGCCTACCTGTAATCTTGTGATCAAAATCAGAGCAAGATGTTAAGAAAAAAGGTTACTTGGTATCCTAATCTTTTTCATTTTCTTCCTCAAAGGTACAAAATCACTTCTTTGTTCAACAGTGCTGGGGAAGGATGGTGGTTGTACTCTCGATTCAGAGTTAGAAACCTAGGTTCAAATCGCAGTGATTTTCAGACCCTTCATCAACCTGATCACATTCATCTAGATCAGTGGTTCCCAAACTTTTTTGGCCTACTGCCCCCTTTCCAGAAAAAATATTACTTAGCCCCCTGGAAATTAATTTTTTTTAAATTTTAATAGCAATTAATAGGAAAGATAAATGCACCTGTGGCCATCACCACCCTCCTGGATCTCTGCAGCACCCACCAGAGGGCAGTGGCGCCCACTTTGGGAATCACTGTTCTAGATTATAGAAAAATGAAATTCCTAAACTGTTGGTGGCATAAAAAGCCCTCAACCTACCATCATCCTGTGATCCAAATCAGCCTATGGAGCAAAAGTCTGTCAATCTTCCTCTCATAGTGTGGTGCTCATGACTAAACATAATGTCCATATGCAATCACATCAGTACATGATACAGTTCTATTCATGCAGCCAAAGATAATGAGGCAAGGAAGCCAGACTCAAGTCAGGAAAAACTGGACTCAATTCCTATCTCCAACACATTATAGTTGCCTGACCATTCAGGGATTCAGATTGAAAATCACTTGCTGTTCAGTACTAATAGAGGAAGTTGTCTTACAAGGAGTTCTCTATACCAATAAAAAAACTATGAATTATTTTTTGTAGTCATGTCACATTACTCATTGCTTGAAATCAACCAAAACTGTTATTTTTTTTTAATTATGAACTACTGTAAACCAGATTTAGTCCAACCTGTACCCATATCATCAAGCTTCACATTTATTTCAACTTGTTTTCTAAAAGATGTGTTAGGATCCTTTGGGTCCTAATTCTATTTTCTAACAAATTAGTGATTCGTCTTGATTTTGTACATGGCAAATTTGAGTGGCATGCTTTCTGTATCTTTATGCAAGTCACTTATAAGAAATGTCAGAGAGGTAACATGGTATAGTAGAAAGTGCATGGGACTAAGAGTGAGGAGACTTGAGTTACCAGTTCAACTATTCTAGTAATTTGCTACTTGACTCTGGACTCTTCAATGATCCTTTCTAGGACTTCATTTCCTCATCTATAAAATAATGGGTGATATCTATATAAAATAGGTGATATCTAAGGTACTGTGAGCTCTGACAATCTATGAATTCATGTTGGACAGGAGAGAGTCACATGAAGTTTCACAGTATCACCACTAAGAGATCTTTCCAGACTCAAACCCATTAACAAATGTTTACTCTGAACAATTCTTCAAACATCTAAGTCAACTTATCTGTAACTATCATCCAGCTCATATTTCTTAAGTTTGTGCAAAAGGGATCTTGACAAAATTGGTCAAATGTTTAAACTCAAGATATACCATTTCTTGCAAATCAAAACAACTCTGAGGTATCACCTCACACCTAGCAGATTGGTTAAAATGAAAGAAAGGGAGAGTAATGAATGTTGGAGGGGATGTGGAAAAAGTGGGACATTAATGCATTGCTGGTGGAATTGTGAACTGATCCAATCATTCTGGATGGCAATTTGGAACCATGCTCAAAGAGCTTTAAAAGACTGTCCGCCTTTTGATCCAGTCATGCCACTGCTGGGGTTATACCTCAAAGAGATAATAAGGGAAAAGACTTGTACAAAAATATTTATAGCTGCGCTTTGTGATGGCAAAAAATTGGAAAGTGAGAGGATGCCCTTCAATTGGGGAATGGCTAAAGAAATTGTGGTATCTGTTGGTGATGAATGTTATTGTGCTCAAAGGAATAAAGAACTGGAGGAATTCCATGTGAACTGGAACTACCTCCAGGAATTGCTGCAGAGTGAAAGGAGTAGAGCCAGGAGAACCTTATACACAGAGACTGATACACTGTGGCACAGTCAAATGTAATGGACTTCTGTACTAGCAGCAATGCAATGATCCAGGACAATTCTGAGGGATTTATGGAAAAGAACATTATCCACATTTAGAGAAAGAACTCTGGGAGTAGAAACACAGAAGAAAAACAACTGTTTGATCACATGGGTCGATGGGGACATGATTGGGGATGTCGACTCTAAACGATAACTCTAATACAAATATTAATAATATGGAAATAGATCTTGACCAATGACACATGTAAAACCTAATGGAATTGATTGTTGGCTATGGGGGTGGTGGGGTGGGGTGGGAGTTGGGGGGAAAGAACACGAATCATGTAACCGTGGAAAAATAATCTAAATCAATTAATTAAATAAAATTTTTCAAAAAAAAAAACACATACCATTTCTACCGCAGTCCCAAATTACTAAACAATTAATTCTATTAAAAAATAAAATGAAGTTACATGGCTTGAGTTACTTATTATCTGTAATCTTGGTCAAACTCCTTCACCTTTCCAGACCTTAGTTTCTTCATTTATAAAATGAGAAGTTTGGACTATGTTCTTTCTAAGGTTTCCCTCTAGTTCTAAAACATGATATTTTGGCCCAAAACAATATTCATTCCTAAGGATCATCATTTTCCTTTTCTAAGTGATTACAAACCATCTGTTTAATAATCCATTCTGGAACTTTGCCAGGGATCAATGACAAGTTTAGCAGTTTAGTTTCTGGAATCCATCCTTTCCTAGTTTTTGAATATCTAGACAACATTCACCCACCTCCAGTCTTTTGGCACTTCCTCCAGTGTCCATGATTCCTCAAAGATTTCTGACAATGGTTCCACAATCACATCTGCAAGTTCTTTCAGTTTCCTGGGATGTAATTCGCCTGAGCTTGGAGAATCATTTAAAGCAGCTAGGTGCTTGCTTACTATTTCCTCACCTATCTTGAGCTTCAACTTCTTCTTAATCATGTCTGTTCTATCTTTCCAGTTTGTAGATCATTATCCTTAATATAGAAGACAGAAGCAAAATAGGAGTTAAGCAGTTCTGCTTTCTCTGTCATCTGTTAACATTATATCATCTGCCCCAAACCACAGGCCTATCCCCTCCTTGTTTGTTTTGCTTCCTTTCAAGCATAGTTCTTAAAACCTTTTAATTATCCTTAGAAAAAAAAATTTTTTTTTTTTTTTTTTGCAAACCTCAACCAGTGCTGGGTTTTAGCCTTCTAGACTTTCTTCTCACAGGCCTGGGCCACTTTAAAATATATTCCTATGTTATATTCTTTCTTTCATAAAAAGTCATTCTGTAAATGTTACTTTCACATCTAAGCTCATCAAAGTATTTTCTGGGCAACCATATTGGTTTCATTAGATTCCTTTCACTCAGCTTCTTCTTTGGGTTCTATTCTCAGAATTTCTTATTTGAGAACTTCTCATCACTTTTAGAACATATTACACCCCGCTATAGTTGTCACCACTGGGATCATATTTATCTTTTCTCTGCAAATACTGAAATCCAATTTCCCAAAGTCTACTCTGGATCTGAAATTAAATGAACTGGGTTCAAAGCCTGCCCATGCCAAATATTACTGTATCAAGTAATTTCATGTATCTGACCTTTAGTTTTCTTATCTGTAAAATGAAGGAATTTAACTTTTTGAGATCTTTTCTTATTCTAAATTCATGACCTTATCTATGATCCACTAAAGTTTTTCTCTACTCTGAATATAGGATCCTTTGATAATTTTACTATGCCCCAAATTCTCTTAAAGGCTTCATACATGAAATGACATAGTGGCCATTTCCCAAAATTTTTTAAATTAGGTCCAAAATATAGTTTCCTTCATGAATTCCTATTTTTTTCCTGTAAAACAAACTGTCAGCAAGAAAAATCAAGACTATATTATAGAATCTGTTTTTAGTAAAAGCAGAAGTCCAACAAAGGTTGGGACAACTGAAGTCTCCTATCACTAAGTATTTCCATTGTCCAAGTTTTGCATTCTGTATTTAAAAAATATCAGTATCCTTCCTGTAAATGTTGAAGTCAATCTTACAGGTCACACTCACAAAAATATAATTTCTGTTCCTCTCTATTCTCACCTAAAGATTCACTATTAGGCTTCCACTCTCAGGTTGGTGGATTTCAACATTGGTCTTCTTGACATTCAGTTTTACTTATTTGTCCTTTCTTTACGCTCCTTCTGACCAAAGTAAAATTTTCCATTGTGCCTCATTAACATTTGTCAGTACCATATATTAATAAAGGGCAACTAGATGGCACAATGGAGAATGTCAGGCCTGAGGTGTGAAGGTTCATTTTCTTCAAATCTGGCCTCAGACACTTCCTGTCTCTGGACAAGTCACTTAACTCTATTTGCCCCAGTTCCTTATCTATAAAATGAGTTAGAAAAGAAAATGGCAAATCATTCCAACATATTTGCCAAGAATGCCCCCAAATGGAGTCACAAAGAGTTGGATATAGCTGAAAATACTGAACAGTAACAATAACAATAATATATACACATACGAAGTTCTAAATATCATTCCTAATACTCTTCCCTATTTTCTCCAGGGAATAAAACTGGCTATCATCCTCTACTATTAGTCTTTCTCTGTCATTCATACCTGTTACCCTCTGATATTATCTAATATTAGTTTTATCTTAACATTTTTTCTGTCTCTCTCTTAGATTTTGATTTAAAGTTATTTTTACGAGATCAATGAGTCTCTCATTCAATAGACTCCAGCCCTTGCTGGGAACTCATCATTCTAGCAGCATAAACTATATAGTCCAGAAAAACAAATTCTATTATTCAATACTAACTAGATAGCCAGCTATTTACTTCCTGGGAAAGCAAAGAAGAGAAACAACTTTTCAAAAGTTCTGACTCCTTTTTTAGATATCAACATACTTGAGTCTTTCATTCTAAAAAATAAACAATCAAAACATTCACTCAATTTCATCTTTGAGAACACCATCTAATTACACACGATCACTAAGTTGTCTCCAGCTTCATTTGTTTTGGTTTTTTTTAACATTCAACAGAATTAATTCTCAGGCTTTTATCTAGCCTGCTCTATATTACTAGAACACAATCTAGTGCAAGGCTAGGATAGGTTACCCAGAAAATCACAGAGAAACAACTGAGGATGCCTTGGAGTCAGAAGATTTATCTTAGATATCTTGCTTATGAAAGGACTTACTTTCAGCTTTCAAAAGTTTTCATAGCCCCAGGAGGGATGGGAAGTACCCCAAAGAAAAGGGGTCTTTAGTCTCTGCTTATAGTGTAAGGCTTAGGAAGTCTTTGGTTAGTACTTTTATGGAACTGAAGGCTGTGAGGATTCCACATTGTAAAGAAAAGGGTTCAAGAGGAGAGTCCTTGACAGGCTTCTGCATATTATAGGTATGGAAGCAAAGTCCTGATAATCTATTGCTACTCTAAGGTATACAGGACTCTTAGTGCCTTCAAGTGTACTTAGGGTGTTTGAATTTGGAGTGATCTAACTCCTACCCTGGTCAATCCCCAACATTTCTTCCATGGAATATACTAACTTTTCCTATGGCTTTGATCAGCATATTTTTTCAGGACAGTCTTTATAGTTTCTGCTTCAAGGGTTTCATTTTTAGCAGGATGCCAAAAATAGCACCTTACATTGACTATAATCTAAAGTCCTTTGCACTCAGTTTTGCAAACATGAATAAAAAACATTTTTTTAAAAACTATCAATAAATCATTAAAAACACATATTAGACAAATAGAAGTTCAGAAAGGGGACACAGACAACTAGACAATAATAGGCATTATCACATTAAAGTTAACATACACTTTAAGAAACAAGCACTGTATAATGGATTCATAATTTCATAAAAAAAACCCATTTTCTGGACGTTTTGTGTATATATATATATACATATATATATATATGTATGTACATATATATATGTGTGTGTTGATAATGTTAGTTTGTAATTATGTAAAAATATATTTCCTAAAATTTTTCATTCTTCTCATATTTGAACAAAGATAAACAATTTCTTTTCCTACATACCTGACACTTCACAACTCTGGACAAATCTCTTTGCTTCTCCAGGTCTCAGTTTACTTATCTATAAAATGAAGAGGCTGGAAGATAGGATTTCCAAGGTCCCTTCCAGCTCTTCAAAATCATACATGGATTATCCTAATCTTTTTTAATTTTGCTCTTTTCATTTCCAGAGTCTCGTCTCCTTCCATCTGTCGAAAGACATCTTGCCAAAATCTGTCATTTGTAACTTGGACCATCCATATCACTTATTGAAATACTCTTTTGACTTTTTGCACTAAAATATAATTATTATCTTTGCTTCTTACACTATCATTAGATCATGTCTGCCTTTATATCATTTAAAAATTTTATTTTCCTACATAAGCATTTCATTTCACATCTTTCTCATTCCCATTTCCATCTGTCTTCATTCAAGTTTTCCCATGTCAGTGCAATCTATCTCATACATTCATAATTACTGTTTGTCTCTTCCTTATGACTAAAGCAACCTGACACTTTGAATTTGCTAAGTCATTGCCTCCTCCTGCTCACTTCTGTCCAAAAATTTATCTCCTTTGGGAAACCTACTCAAATTAAAGGAATAAAAAGATGTTCATTCATAGAACAGTCAGTTACACACTGTTAAACTTCACCCCACTCTGAAGGCCTTATTTAGAAAAGAGCAAGAACTATATTTGCCTTCTTTTTTCTTGAGTTCCTCAGAATAAACCTATGCTCTATAGCCCAGAATGTTGTGGAGCATATTGTGAACAATTAATAAACAACAGCAAGAGGCATGTTTGCCAAATGGAACACATGCAACTGCCTAGGCACAGAAAAAGGCTGCTAAGCAGAAAACAGAGAATATTATCACCTACCAACAGTCTGCATGGTCAGAGTAGATCAAGGGGGCTGGGTGAGACTGGAGGGATCAGAGTTGACTCTTATCAACAGGCACAGGGGACTTAGCTTTAGAAATCACTCATGTGAAAAATACCACAGTTCCTCCATGGGGAAACTACCCTTAGCCATGTCAGAGATAGGCAGGAACTAGTCTATACATGGGTATTATATTTTCCCAATACTTACAGAAAAATACTCAGCTGATGAGTAGTGTAGATGAAAAGAGCAAAAAGAATTCCAAAAATAAATTTAAACTTTAAAACTCTCAAGATGAAGAATATGAAGGGCTCTACAGAAGAATTAAGGCTACAAAATGGCCTCCCCCCCACCCCCGCACAACTAATAACAAAGTCATCATTAACCATTATAATTCCACATGAATTTACAAGTAAAACTGGCAATAGTTAAAAATCTCAGTCATATCTTAATGCAGACAAAAACAACCCTTTGTGCTCCACGGAATTCAATCAAATATCTTAAAAGTTTCATAAACATAAACTGTTCATGTTGATGTCAAGGAAATAATCAGGAGAAAGTAAGCTTCCTACCACAATGGATGGAAGCGCCAAGAACAATATTTAAAACAAGTGTATCCCACTTTACTGAGAAGTTCACAGGATCAAATGCTTAGAGCTGGACCCTAGAGATTCTATAATCCACTCCATTAATAAACTAACAAGAAACTGTGCCCTAAAGAGATGAAATGATTTGCTTAAATTCATCTAATTATTAAGTGGCAGAGCCTGAATCTGAACCTCAGCCCTCAGACCACAATTCTGGGTTCTCTACACTGTACTGCTCTCTAAAAATCTTTTTTTTAAGTTCTATAAAAAGATTCCCAGGGTAGCTCACAAATCTATTTTGTAACACTTTTACACTTAGTACTTTCCAACTCTATCTAAGCAACATTGACATAACCTTATTTCCATGGGAAAGTTCATTAGGAATTATAATTTAGAATGCCAAGAATATAGCTACCCTGAAGACAATGGGGTGGACACCCCTGGACATCAGGAACACTTCTTCCTTTTAATCCTGGCTTTCTGTGCTAGAACAAAGATGGGTTATAAGGCAGAGGAGTGAGGAGGGCTGCCATCTCCAGGCCTGACTGGCCACTGAGCCACCGGGCAGCCCCTCCACTCCCTGGAAATCCTCTCCATCTACAGATGAGAAGGCATCTAAGTAGAGTTCTCTTTCCTTGGAATTCTGAATCAGGAAACAAAGCAGGAGCATGCAAAGCCATGCAGGTCCCAAAGCTGGACAAGTTAGCAGTTATAACTCAGGGGGTCCACACCTAACTTTCTAGGCCTAATTCATTCTCTCAGTACATGTTCATGAAAAAGAATAAAAATCCACTGAACTAGACAAGTCCCCAGAAGGCACAATTATTCTGAATTTGAACAGGATATGAAAAACCATCTTGCTTAAGATTAAGATATGAGTCAATTAGCATTAATTGCTTATTAATTGCTAATCTACCTCCTCTGCCTGAACACATAGTGGGAGGAGGCACCATGACTAAAGTGCCAGGCCTGGAGACAGTAAGACTCCTCTCTTGAGTTCAAATCTACCCTCAGATACTTAGCAGTGTGACCCAGAGCAAATCACTTAGCCTTATTTGTCTCAATTTTCTCATCTGTAAAATGAACTGGAAAAGGAAATGGCAAGAACCCCTCCAGTATCTTTGTCAAGAAGAGCTCAAACAGAGTCACAAAGAGTCAGACACAACTGAACAACGATAACAACGGAAGGGAAGAAGCAGAATGAAGAACCAGGAAAGGTCTGTGGTAGAAGATGGAGATGAAGACAAAGAAGGTTTCAGCCATGGGGGACAGTCAGTGGAAATCTTCATGGGAGAGGAACAGCTAATGATCAGTGTCACCAGAGCACAGAGAACTGAGGTATAAGACTGAAAAAGGCAAATGGGCCGGGTAACGAAGGTCTTTAAGAGTCAACAAAGGATTTTCTATTGGATCCTGAAAACAACAGGGAGGTAGTACTGGAGTTCCCTGAATAAGAATGATGTGGTCAGGCCTGGGCTTTAGGAAGATCATTTTGACAGTTAAATGGAACAGACTGGAACAAGGAGAAATTTAGAGCTGCCCAAAAGAAATGTTAGCCTATTTAAAACAAGAAGAAAAAAAGAGAAGACTATTTTTGTACACTCCTTAAGCAGAAAGCATATCATTTTTATCTCTATTGCTGACACTTAGCACAGTCTTCTTAAACATAGCAGTACTTAATGTTTTTTGAATTTAATAAAAATACCCAATTGATCAATCAACAGATTATTAAGCCAGATCCTAGAAATACAAAAATATAAAGAGTCATTTCCTTTCAAAGAGCTTCTAGTATATAGGAGGAAGTGGCATGAATGCATAACTAAATACAAAATATATACAAATACAAGGAAGAGATTAAAATTTCATATATGCTAGATATAACATAAATACAAAAACCAGATCACAATCTGCTGTTCCATCATACTCAGAGCTAATATCATGTCTGTACTGCTCTACAGAGCCACAAGCCTCTTCCCAAGAGGGTTAGCCACCAGGTGGTGAATGTTTTTTGGCCAAGATAACTCATCAAAACCATCTATTATCATTGTGGGAAGAGGCTGCTATCTATTTAACCTCAGTGAGAGGAGAGGCCATAGCAATGAAATCATGTTTTTAGGGAAGGAATGAAATACACATAAATACTGTCTAAGATACAACTGTTATAAAAATTCTCTTCTAAAGAGTAAAAAAATATTTTAACAACTGCCATAATAAATTAATGTTTGCTAAATTGAAATTTAAATAGTCTCAGATATTTATGTTGTTGCTGGAAGTGTTTTCTAATATTATAATGTGTATGCTTATAATCATAAATGACAGTAACGTACCCAACATCAAAAGTGTATATTACTAGGGCTAAGTCAAAAGGAGGGGATGTCAAAGGAAATACATTTCAAAACTGTTTTTATTCTAGGTCATTTTTAAGATGTAAAACAAATTTTAAATTAACTCTTTTGAAAATGGAATAATTATGTATCATTTAGGAGCACCAAAGTGCTCAAATTAAGGAGGAAACTTGAAATTAAAACAAAGTCTACCAAAGACCTTGAGTTCTAACGATAGTAATATAAAATTGTGGAGTTGCAATAAATCATTTCTAAGGTCCCTGTATCCAAAGCTAACATTTTGAGCTTTAATCTTAACAATGAAAAGTGTCAGCAGAAAAGAAATAAAATAGAAAAGCTTTACTTCCCCTATTTCTTAAGGCTTTCTGTTCTCCCCTAAGCAGTATATTATTTGATCAAAACTTATAACAATCAGTGTGTTTAAAATACAGCAAGCTGTATGTGCCATATTTTTGCTATGTTTCTCCCAAGAAAAGCTATGTTACTTTTCTTTAAAAAAAATTAAAACTTAAAAATATCTTACACCTGAATTTTAGCTAAAACAATGATCAAAGCAAAAAAAAAAAATGGCTAAAGTTCTCAAATGCAATAATATAGGTTAAAAAATATCTCTGGAAATGGAGCCCTTGATATTTTCTGTGTGTTGTCCCCCCCACCATTGATCCTTTTCTAAGCATGTTAAAATCCATACAAACTGCAATATGTAAGGCACATGAACAAATGCCGAACAGAAATACTGAATCATAAAACATAATATAGGAAATTCCTAGGTTTTTTTTATTGGTAAGTAAAAGGCTAAGTTTAAGGAATGGTGTTTAATAATCAATAACTTGGTAAGTATTAATGAAATATTTAGTGTACACTATGTGTAATGTTGCTTTTTCAACAACGAACCTATAAAAATTAAAGCTTCAGGATGTTTTACAACAGCATAATATTTCTCTTTATTTTACTGTAGGAAAAAGGGATTTTAATATTTTCTTTAATCCCTAATCCCAATATTAATCTTATTTTATGTTTTTATCATGTGTTGCCTCTAAAATCCTTCTTTCTGTTCTTCTGATTTCCAATTTCTCTCTTGCCATCATCTTAGCATCCAACTATCTTACTGACTTTTTCAGAGGCAAGCTATATAGTATCTCTACTAAAATTGACATATTTACTCAAAAATTCTTGGAATAAGTCTCACTATGTCTCACTGTATCAATTTTCATCCAATATTTAGAAAAATTCAACTAAAAAGCTATAATGTTAATAATTATACATTAATTATTCTGGAAAGAAAAATCCATTTGCAAATTACTCAAAATTTACGTAACAAAAACTTAAATTTTAATAAGTAAAATAATTTTTAAATGGTTCTGTTAAGCTTAAATAGAAACTCATTAAGTCAGATTTATTATCCACCCTCATTCTCCACATGAGATGCTGCGAGTTTTGAATGAAACAACCCCAATTGTAACAGAAGAAACATCTGTTGCTTTTTCCCCATCAGGGCTTTTCTAACTGAAAGAAGGGCTTTAACCTCAGTGACTACATTCCTTAAAATAAATGCTTTTTTTAAAATGCACTAATTTAGTTCAAATTTACTATACTGATCAACAAAGAGCTGATTTCTCAATAAACATTCATCTAAAAAGTTCAGTTGTCCAACAAGTCATACATATATATTCAAGGGCAAGTAATGTGGATGACAGAATACTATATGCTCCTAGAATATGGACTTTAAAAGTATTCTTCAAATGGTCAATTTAATTAAATTGTCATATATTTGGGCTTCATGTCTTAAAAAATGTTCACAGTTAACATTTCTGTTCACAAGGTCTAGGTCTATATAGGATCTTGTTTGCTATATTTTCTTTGCCAATCCAAAACTAACATAATGGCAGTCACTGGCCCAAGAGGCAGACACCAAATGGTGCCACCCACACTCTCACACTGTGCCTCATAATAAACCATAAAGCTGTGGAATGCACCAGCCCCTTTATGAGCAAACAATGCCTGAGCTTCATTAGAATACAGCTGACATTTTCAAAGCACAAACACTTTTAAGAAAATTGTACTACAAAATGGTAATGAAACATCTATAAAAGCTGAAATATTTTTAAAGTATCAAATTTATTTCCAGTGACCATCAAAACACATTTTATCCTTTGCAATTAAAAAGTTTAAACAGAAACTTGCCCCCTTGCAAGGGGCAAAGTTCATTTTATTAACTATTTGAAAGAAATGAAAGTAAAAACTGTATGATATAACAATTTGGGCTGTTTTCCCAACCAGTAATCACACAAATTACTTTTTAAAATTATTCCATTGCCAAACTATCTGTCATATATTTGAACTAAGAAACATTTCTAGGATTATTTTTTTCATTTTTATTAATTTACCAAGTATGAGAGTGACAAACTACAGCTAAGTCTCCCCTTCCCCTCCCCCAACTCCCAATACACTGTAGTTTCCCTGACTGCAACATTCAGGAATGTCTTGATTTCAGTATGCTACTGCCTATTCACCAGTCTAAAACTGTTGTTTATTAAAGAATATCTAAAAAGTTATATCAAAAACTTAACCAGCAGTGTGAAACAAAATGATCTCTCTTACCTGTTCTAAGGAAGCATGCCTCTCACTGCAGTACCAACAACACTCTCCAGTCTTTGTTACCATTCAGTGGAAACTTGAGACTATGTCAGACTTAAGCAATCGAGTTCAGAAGAGATCCATTTAAAATACTTCACAAGAATACCAAAAAGATGCTCAAGGGAAATATTAGCTATATTTCACAAAAATCTGTGAACACTTTCCAACAATGATAAAACTCCTAACTGTGATGATAGAAACACAATATTCTTCTGAGAGTAGGCATTATAATATCTTGGGCCCCCATTTTCAGCTGTTTCCATTTAGGCTCTCCTTTCCTAAATTGTGAATAAAATGACTAATTATATTAAAAATACAATCAATGATATACTTAAAATGTGGCCAATATTTTTTTAAATTACTTGAATATCAACAGCACAGCAATAAAATCTATAAATTAAACTTACTCATGAAGATTGTTATTATTCATGCCAGGATATTCATTGGTACAGAGATGAACTCAAAGCAGGAAACCTTGATGCATCTTGAAAGCAAACTGTTACTGAATGAAACATACAGAAACCATGAAAAACTATTCAGAAACCCAGCACTCACTGAGTCTGGAAAAACTGTCTAGCTTTCTTGCTTTAAAAAAATGTTTTTGATCCTGCCCCTTTGAGATAGCATGCATTGCTTCTATGCCAAAAGGACAAACATGTCCATTTCTGATATCAACTATGAACAGCTTAGTTGTGCACTCCCCCCCCCCCTTTTCCACGGGACTACAACATAAGCTCCAAATTCTTTAGTTTGTTAATCTGCCTCAATTTCTACTAGTTTCTAAAAGACAATGCCAGCTCTGCCTTGTCCTACCAAGTTCAAATGACTCTAGTAACCTACTGCTTGTCTATTATCCAAAGAGGAGCCTGAGTTCTAGGGTCATCACCAAAAAATTGGCAACCGAGTAATTAATTTTTTTTGGCCACAGCAAGTTATAAAAATTGTCCAGCAATATAATCTGTCAAGGGGGAGACTGAGAACGCCAATTAATATTTCATGCATCTATGATTTTGTTTTTCTATATGTTCATTATGTCCTTAATTATAAATATACAACTACTATTAATCTTAGTTTCTGGCTAGGGACTGAACAAAAACTGACTATCAGGTTGATCTCTTGAAGTCCTTTCCATGATTTCTTCTTTTCAAAATTAGAGAACCATATTGTAAAATTGGTAATATTTATAAACCATCCCCATCTCTTCATTATATAAATACAGGAAGAGATGGCAGGCATGCAAAAAGTTATCTCTTCTTTTCTCTAAGAGGTAACTTTTTGCTAATAACATTTTAATTAAATAATTAGGATGTTACCAACCCAAAATTGTGAACTTACAACTAAAAACTCAAGAATTTTATAGATCGAAGAGATCTTACCAGTTAATAAATTTAAATATCTGACCTTTGCAAGTTCCTAGAAAGTACTACTCTAATAGAACACAGGCATTTATCACATAGATCTGAAATATAGCCCTCTGAAAAACATTTTTGCACTGGCCATGGTAAGCAGCCATAGGGAATTTCTCTGGCTGGTCTTTTTCCTATGTATCACTAACACAAGTCAGTAATCAAGAATAGCAAGGCAAAGAGGGACCAATTGCTTCTGTTCTACTTTGCATCTTTATTATTTTGACTTTTGTCCTTTGAGGCCTCAGGGTTCAATCTTCCAGCCTAACTCCTACCCAAAATATGAATCCCATGTACATCCTTGACACTACTAGTGACTGGGCACTAATTACACTAAACAATCATAGTCACAGACATACAAAAAGACTGATGGACAGACAGGGGGAGGGGAGAGAGAGAGAGAGAGAGAGAGAGAGAGGGGGGGGGGGGCAGGCACACGCATGCCCTTAGGCTAATCTCTTCCACTTTTTGGTCATCAATAAAAAGAAGTTTCTTTGTATATTGAGAACTATCTCACAGTAATTTCTACTAACTTATATTAAGTTTCACTCTTTCAATCCAACTCTAATCATCCCTCAAGACAATCCATCTACTTAAGAAACAGCAAGGTATAATGGAGTTAAAAGTGCTAGACTTGAAGGCAGAAAGGCCAGAGTTCAAACTATGATACTAACAATTACTAGCTCTACATGACTGTGGCCAAATCACATAATTTCTCAGAACCACAGCTTCCTCAACTGTAAATTAAAAGTATTTCTAATATGGCCTCTAAGATCCCTTCCAGCTGTGTGAAGTCAGTTGTCATATTTTCCCTTAAGTGGTTTTTTTCCCCCAAGCTAAGTATCCCTTTCCCATGTTACAGTGGTCTGAAATGCTCTCTCCTCAGTGTTCAATGTCTTGGTCACTCCTGTTCCTACCGTTGTTAATGACTATGACTGTGTAGATAAAAGGTGAAAAGTAATTAAAAGAGCACATGTCTGGAATGATTAAAGATGCCTTTTTGGCTGACCTCTCTCAGAACCTCTTCCAAGTTTTGCTTATACCACTAGTTCCCTTAAAGCAAATAAATGATTGCTATGATTATACAGGTTTAACATTCAGATTCCACCATTTTGTATTTGCTGCTAGAGGCAATAGAAAAATCATTGAAGTTTGAGGAAAGGAGTGACAAGATTAAGGGTGTATAGGTTTTAAGAAAATCACTTTAGTGACTGGATGGAGACCGGATTAGAGTGGAGAGTGGCAGGAAGACCCACCAGCAAGCTATTAAAATAGTCTAGAAATGATGGTCCCAGGTGTGTCAGAAAAAAAGAGGCACATTCAACAGACTTTGCAAAGGCAAAATCAACAGCCCTTGACAACGGCTACGTGATTGGGGAGGAAGGGAACAATAAAGAATCCAGAATAACTCCTGGGTTTATGAGCCTAAAGGCCTGGAAAGGTGGTATTTCCCTCAAAAGTGACTAGGAAGGTAATAGGGGAAAGAGAAGGTTAGGGGAGGAAGATAATGAGTTCCATTTTGGATATATTTAATTTAAGATGCCTACTGGACATCCAGGGCAAAATGTTTGAAAGGCATTTGAATATATGAGACTAGAGGTCAGTACAGAGATTGGGGCATAGAGTAGTATAGAAGAAGAATGGAGGACTCATGACAGAACCTTTAGAAATACCTATAGTTAGAGGGCATGATCTGGAGGAAGATTCAAGAAAAGCAAAAGAGAAGGAGCAATCAGAAGTAGGAAGGAAAACAGAAAAGAATGGTATCCCAAAATCTAGAGAGAAGAGAATATAAAGGAGGAGAAAATTATTCTTGGAGTCAAAGGCTAAAGAGAAACCAAGGAGAATGAGGATTGAGAAAAATCCTATTCTCAAATAGGTTGTAAGCTAATAGGGAGGTAAACTTTTGAATCAGGATACAAAATAGAAAATGTGTAGCCATTAACACTGGAGTCTAATATGTTCTACACTCAGGATAACATGTTCTAAAGGGTTGCAGTTGCTAAAAGACTGACTTATGATACTGTTCATTTAAAATTCCTTTGCCTGATCAACCTTCTCCTATAATTTTGAAATGCCACATTAATTTTTAGTCTTTCCCAATGACTTTTTTCTCCCCAGTAGAACCTATCCCAAAAAATAAATAAGGAAAAATAGATTTTAAAATATGTATACTTTACATATACCTTTATTACATATCTCTGGCAAGAAGTAGGGAAGCATGTTTCATCCTCCAATTTGATCCTGAAGTGATCACTGCATTGCCCAAGTTTAATGTTGTTTCCCTTTTGGGGGCAGCTGGGTGGCTCAGTGGATTGAGAGTCCAGGCCCAGAAAGGGGAGGTCCTAGGTTCCAATCTAGCCTCAGACACTTCCTAGCTGTGTGACTCTGGGCAAGTCACTTAATCCCCACTGCCTAGCCCTTACTACTCTTCTACCTTAGAACCAATACCCAGTACTGATTCTGAGATGGAAGGTAAGTTTTAAAAAAAAAAAATGTTGTTTCCCTTTTTATTAGTAATAGACTAATAATTGTTTCTTCATTGCCTATTTTTACTCCTTCAATTTTTCTTGTCTTATTGCTACATAACTAGTATTTCTAATATAGTATTAATTAACACTGGTGACAATGGACATCCTTGCTTCACTCCTGATCTTACTAGTTTATCTTTATTACAGATAATGCTTACTATTGACTTAGGTAGGTACTACTTATTTTTTGAAAGGCTCTACTGATTCTCCTGCTTTCTAATGTTTTTAATAGGAATGTGTGCTGTATTTTGCCAAATTTTAATCGAAATTGTATCAAAAAGACTAAGCAATTTATCCAAAAAAATCATTCCTTATGACCAAGTGTGATTTATATCATTTTATCCTTGAAGATTTTAGAAAAGCATATTTCAAAGGGTTCAAAGAAAGGCTAGGTAGGTTGTCATGGATAAAAAATTCTACAAGTGGAAATGCAGTCTCTGATATTAAGGTGGTCCATCTGCTTGTCAAGGTAAAGACCTTTATATAATGTCCTTTATCACACTGTCTCCCCTCTTTTTCTACAGATTGTTCCCTTAATCACTGTTGTCTCTAATTCTCAACCTCTTCCTATCAACTTATTCCTTTCTTACTGTATTCAAATAGGCCAAACTCTCCATCATTCATTCAAACAAACCTTCATTGGACTCAACTATCCTCTTTAGGAAGCATTCTATATTTTTCTTCTCTTTCTCAAACTCCTAAAAAAGCTGACTATCCTAAGTGCTTCTACTTTTTCTTCTCTCATCCCTCAACCATTTGCAATTGGGCCACCATCTTCATCATTCAAATGAAAAGCTTTCCCTCACTCTCCAAGTTACCAATAATTTCTTAATGATCAAATCCCCTGATCTTGCAGCTAGATGTGCAATGGATAGGGCTCTGGGCAAAACTTGAAATGTCTCCTCAGATACTTAATAGTGGTGTGACCCTAAGCATATGACTGATCTCTGTCTATCTCAGTTCTCTCCCTCTAAAATAGTTGCGAGGACTGAATAAAATAATATTTATAAAGCTCCTAGCACATAGCAGCTTAAGAAATTCTTCTTTCTTTCCCCTTCCCTACTTTAGTTTCTGTTGCTTTTGCTATTACTGACCACCCTCTTCTACTCAGGATAGTGTTTCGTCTCTGGGATTTAATGATACTGCTCTCTTCAGGTTCTCCTCCTACCTGTCTAACTCCATTGGCTTATTAGCCATAACAAACTCCATAACTTTGAGTGATCCCTAAGGCTCTCTCCTGCAGCCCTTCTTTTTTCTCTCTACCTTCTCTCTTGATCTCATCATCTCCCATTAATTTAGTCATCCTATCTTTGCATATGACTCTAGATTAAGCCCCTATTTAATCAGAGCTTCCATCCATCTCACTGCCTTTTAGACATTTCAATCAAGTCTGTAAGCTTAACTTGAAATCTTAAGAAAATCTTAGAAGATAAATTAAAAGGATAGTTGATGATCTTTTCACACATTACCCAAAGAGAAAGAATAAGTTCATCAGGAAAAGCTCTCCTTTTATGGTAAGAGTTATTACATGGACAGATGAGGGAAATCACAGATTTCCAGATTTTAACAAGTATTTGATAAGTTTCTCATGTTAATTTTATGGAGGGTTTTAAAAAGGATAGATGCAGATAGACAATTATACTATCAGATATAAATGACAACTGGTTGAGTTCCCTACCCAAAAGGTAATCATTAATGGTACTACTGCCGCTTGAGAAGGCAGTCTCCAGAGGAGTATCCCAGAAATTTGTGCTTGGTCTTGTAGTGTTTATAACATTTTTAACAATGACATCAGATAAAATTATAGATGGCATGCTTATCAAATGTACATGTGGTGATAAAGTTAAGAGGGAAAGCTAGCATATTTGATGTCACACTCAGGATTTTCTTACCATTGTCCCAAACTAACAAGAATACATTTTAAAATGTTAAATGTAAAGCTTTTGTTAGGGTTAAAAAAATCAGCTTTACACATAACAAGGTGAGGAAGGTCAACCTAAAAAAAAAAAAAACCAAAACTCATCTTGCAAAACTGCAAATGTATGATATGGCAGTTAAAAAAATAAATGCAATATTAGCTACATTAAGAGAGGCAGAGTATCCAGGTCTAGGGAGGTGATAATCCCATTATACTCTGGCCCCCAGCAGATCACATCTGGAACACCGCATCTAGTTCTAGGTATCACATTTTAGGAAGGACATTATGAAGCTGAAAATTTTCTCAAGGAGAACAACAAGGACATTGAAGACCTTTGAATTTGTGCTATCTGAAAGAGGTATTTGGCCTAGAAAAAGAGAAGACTGGGGATAACCATGACTCTAGAAGTTTTTGAAAGGCTGTCAATGTTAAGATGAGATAAAATTTACTCTAACTGGCAGTAAAGGGAAGAATTAGAAGGAAAAGGAGAAGATACAAAAAAGCAATTGAAAGTTCAAGGTTAAAAACTTCCTCTCAAAGCTATTCCAAGTGGAATAGGCTGCATCCTGATGTCCCTGCTTTTTAGAGTTGGAAGGATTGCTACATTATCTCTGCAATCCTTCCAACTCTAAAATTATATTTCTTTCTATATACCCACATTTTATTCATCCTTCAAGACTTAATTCAAGTTCTATGTCCTCCAAGAATCTTCTGATAATTGATTACTGCTTTCCCTGAACTACAGAAAACCTAAAACATTTTAAAACCAAGGCTATGTTCTCCAAAAACACAAAAAACAAAAATACCCAACTTATATCTGCACATGAGATCTTTGTCAACAGAATATAAGCTCTTTGAGGTTAGAGACTACTTCATTTTTGTCACTTCATCCCTAGCATCTAGCCCAATACTTTGGCACAGAGTAGGGGCTAAATAAAATGTTTACTGACTGAAGTAGTATATATCCTAGCCATATTTATTATCTGATTTAAAAAAATTACCTATTTGACTGAAAGGTCATATATGTATAATATAGCAAATAAGGTTGTACTTAAGAGTTAAAAAGAATTGGATTCAAATTCTGACTCTGATGTTTATAAGTTTTGGGACTATATATAAATTTCTTTGAGCTCCAAAAAACATTCTAAGATCATAAGTTACATATAAATGATCTCTTATTTGCTTCAGCTAAGAGACTTTCTACACTAAAGAAATCTTTGAATCATAGATTTAGAAGTAATTTGAGGGAACTCTAAAGACCACTTAATCCAAAAATTCATTTTAAATGCAGAAACTAAAACTCAAGAAAATTAGGTGACTTGTCCAAAATCACACAGGTAGAAAGTAACAAAGATGAGATGTTAACCCCTGGCTTATAAATGGCAAGACCTAATCATCAGATATAGATTATATAATGAGACTCAACTAATCTTCCAAAAATAAATTCCTCCCTCTGAAATTAGCTTGTGAGAAATGGAGTATAAGACAATGAACATTTATTAAGTGTCTACTATGAGCCAGGTACTATGCTAAGTGCTAAGGATACCAACAAGGAAAGACAGAAGGAAGTTAAATAGCAGGGAGTGGAAAGGTATGGGGCCAGGGGTGGGGGGGATGGAGGGGGGAACTTTAGCCCTATGATGATGGTAGAATGAAATTCAAAGAGTGCACTGTGTTATTTAGAAACTTCTGGGGGTTCCATTTAGAGGTATTTGGGGCTCATTTGAGCTTTTAAATGACAAACTTCCTGTGGACACTTTGAAACTACATTTTCCATGATGCAACAGGTTTCCTGTTTTGGACATGATGACATCTTCAACGTAAAGCCGGGCTTTAAATATTGGGAGGTGGGGCTTGGCTCCCTCTCTTTGGCTACATAATAAAGATGGGAGAAGGTACGGACTGGTGGGCAGTTTGAATGGATCTTAGCCAGGCACGTGGTCTATTTTATTCTACTAACATGGCCTTA
The DNA here is from genome assembly GCF_016433145.1 of Gracilinanus agilis. Taxonomy (NCBI): domain Eukaryota; kingdom Metazoa; phylum Chordata; class Mammalia; order Didelphimorphia; family Didelphidae; genus Gracilinanus; species Gracilinanus agilis. The sequence continues at coordinate 629,008,143 of NC_058132.1, forward strand.
ATTAAAATATTACTTTTCCTCTTAATATCAGCCTTTATCATTTTTAAATATAACAGCACCAATGGAAAATGAGTAATTTTTAAATTGTTTTTTATTTTAATTAGTTAATTTATGAATTTATTAGCTAAATTACATATATATTTATAAATAGATTCCAAGAACAGGTACTCTGACATGGTGGAGTACAAAGAACTGTGGACTGGGTACGAGAAAATCCAGTCTTTTCTTCAAGATTTGTCATTAATTAATTGTATGAATTTAATACTTATTATAAAATGAGAGGTCTTAGATTAGATAGCTATGAAGATCTTTATATCTCTAAGAGTAAATTATTCAATTAGCCATGTTTTATCTCCTTTGTAGGGCATTCTAAAGGGAGAAAAGAAGAGAAGTTAGAGTAGAGAGCAAAGTAGACACAGTCATCACTGGGGAAAACACTGAGTAGTGTACTCATTTATTTAAGTGCCCTTGGGTATGAACAACAGTAACAATTTACATTTTAAGGTTTGCAAATCACTGGGTATAAATACTTGGTAACATGTAACTACTATATCCCCTTTATGTAGCAATGAACTGCATAATCGAAATAAATTATGTTGATAATACAAAGAAAATAAAAATGTACGTCCCCTACTTTCTTAGAATGTACAATTCAGAACCATGATGGTGAACTTATGGCATGTGTACCAAAGATGGCAGGTAGTGACCTCCCTGAGGGCATGTGAAGGCCCTTGGCTTGGCCAGCTGGGAGTCTGGCCCCACCCTGGAATACAGGGGTGGGGCACAGGAGCCTCTCTCCAGGTGGAGGTTAGCCAGCCTGTGTCAGGGCCCCAAAGAGTGCAGCCAATGGAAAATGAATAACTTTAAAATTATTTTTTCATTTTAATTAGTTCACAAAGTATTATCTAAATTACATATTAAATATTTACACATAGATTCCAAGATGAGGTACTCTGACAAAGAACTGTGGACTGGGTATGAGATGATCCAGTCTTTTCTTCAAAGTTTGTCATTAATTAATTGTGTGAACTTAATACTTATATTTATAAAATGAGAGGCTTTAGATTAGATATCTATGAAGATCTTTATATCTTAAGGGTGTATTAAATATTTCTAGACCTCATAACATAAATTCCTTAACTGGCATAATCAATTAAGCAATCAACAAATACTTATTGAATACTTAGCATATGCTATTTTCCCCTTAATCATAAATCTGTAAGGGAAAAGATAATAAGGAAAAATTAAAATAGGGCAGGTTGCTTTTTTTCAAATATCTATAAACTTTTCCTATTTACTGATCACATTTAATTTTCATCACCGTTCTCTTTAAGAAATTTATTGTTGAAGGGAAAATGGCAAAACAAACGTATACAATTTGATGACTGATTGATAAAGGACTATATGACATAATGGTTATAAAGTACTTAAAATGCTAAATATAGCAACTAATTGAAAACAAAAGCTAAACAAGGGAGAAAAGCAAGTGGCATAAAGAAATCCTTTATAAAAAGGAACATTTCCATAAGAAAAAAAAATCATATGTAAATTTTAGACCTGGATGATAAATATTTTTCTAACATCTCCTAAGTATCAACCCAATATACGCATTATATTTACTATAGTATAATTACTACAGTAGATGTCAAATGTAAGCTTCTTTGGTGATATTTTCTCCTGTAAATAACCAAGCTAAAAAAATTTATGTCATGGCTCTCCTCTTCCAAAGTGACTTCTCAAGTAATTTTCACGTACAGTTGGTAATGCTATTATTAGTTTAAAAAAATGACAACCAAACCATTCGGAGAAAATACGAGGATGAGATTTTTCTACATAGGGAATCACTGACATGAAAGTTTTCTATGAAAATGTCAACTAAAAACAATTAAGAATCATTCAATGAGGTTCAAACCCAGCCTCAGCCACTTCCCAGCTGTGTGACCCTGGGCAAGTCACTTGACCCCATTGCCCACCCTTACCAACCTTCCACCTATGAGACAATACACCGAAGTACAAGGGTTAAAAAAAAAAAAAAAAAGAATCATTCAATGGGGTTTTATGATTCTTACAAAAGAAGGTCCAACATATACCAAGTAGATAAGGAAAGTTCTTTTTCTATAAACATTTTGCTATTAAATACTGTTTTGCAGAAGAAAAAAAAAATCTACAGAACTCTAAGATCAAGTGTGGTCTCTGACCAAAACTTTGGAACTAAATCTAACATTAGATCTCACAGAAACAGAAGTAAATAATTTTACAATGATGTACCAACTTTTACTTAATTCACAATTTATGCTTCACCTATTAATGCAACGTGTTTCCATCTATACTTCATTAATCTACAAAAAAAAAAGTATTAGGTAAGATGAGGATCGTTACCAATATTTTACAAATGAATAAACAGGATCAGAAAGTTTAATGACTTGCTAGAAGGCTACACCTGGAAGGCAAGTTACTGGCAGAGGCTATACCATATATAGGTCTCCTTACCCCATTTGCATTTCCCCTATTCCAGGCCACATGAATTGAGCCTATGCTATTACATGCATTACATGTTTTAACTCACAAAAAGGAAAACATAAAGGTTGATAAGAAAACCTCAGATGTGAGAACATAACAGAAAAGGCAACAAGAAAAGATCACAATCAATGAGGTTAAAAGAACCTCAGATATGATAGTATTCATGCCAAGATGAGAAAGAAAAGTCAGCCTTAGTCTTGCAGAAAGACAGCCTTTACATGAAGCACATGCTGCTTCACCAGTTCTCTATTAATGCTTGCTGATTAACTTGAGAGACAATTCCGGCCTGGTCACATCATACCACGACTGATGTAGATGAGGACCACAGGTTTTTTGCACATGATGTCATGGGCTTGAAGTTACTAGAGACTGACTGGTAAGGCCCCAGTTGCAAAAGAATAAAGCATAAAAGTCCAGGATGGAGGAGAATGAAGGATTTAGAGCCATGGTGGCAAACCTATGGCACACATGCCAGAGAGGGGCACTCAGAGTCTCTCTGTAGACATGTCTGCCATCACCCCAGCCATCACCCCAGCACAGAGTTCACCAGAGTTTGTTACTAGAAAGCCAGAGGGATTCGGAGCTGGGCTGCTCCCCTCCCCCTCTCCACATGTGCCTGAGGGCATCACCCACCCCTCTAAAAGGTTCATGATCACTGGTCTAGAGCAATGGAATTCTGGCACAAATGAAGCCTATGGACCAAAGAGAGGCCCCCCCAAAAAAATCAGAGAGGTTTTTTGGTCTACCCCAAACTGCCAAAATGAATGTTCAGAAGTAGGTTTTTTAAAATTAAATAAGTTTGTGTATTTCTATAAGCCCTTTACAACTCCTAAATGACAACAGTTTTTACATACTATATTAGAAATTTAAAAAAAAAATCATACCAGTCTAACACTTATGATAGTGTTATAACACATCTGCCAGTCCAATGCAGACCCAAGAAAAAAAATTCCTTCTACTATCCAACAAAGACTTTCTGTTTAAAGATCTGAGGGTGAACCTATTATTCTTCACAGGAAGTTCACTCCACTTGGCAGAGCTTTAATTGTTAGGAAACTTTTCATTATATAAAATTTAAATTTTCCTCATTGGTACTTCTATCTATTGCTCCTAATTCTGCCTGGTGGGGCCAAAAAAGAAATAAATAAGGATTATCATAAACAAAAGATCAAGTAAGGAAACATCTTTTATAATATGGATAAAGGAAGAGATCTTGGGCAAAGGCTAGAAGATATCACAGGAGATAAACTAGACAATTTTGATTACATAAAACTAACAAGTTTTTGTACAAACAAAACCAAAGCATTTGACATCAGAAACAAACAAATAATTTGGGGCAAAAAATTTTACAACAAACTTCCTTAATAAAACTTTGCTCTCTTAAGATACATAGGGAATTAATTCAAATATAGACAAAAAAAAAAAAAAAAAAAAAAAGCCGTGACTTTTTTTGTTGTCTTAGAAATGATTTAAATAGTCTGTACTGAAAAGAAATACAAATTATCACAAGCAATATGAAAAAAATGTTTATAATCACCAATAAAAGAAATTTAAATTAAAAATCAAAGGTTACATATGTTACACCATCAGTGTCAACAAACTGAACTATTTTGAATGACAAAAAAGCAAAATTACAATTGTTGGAGAGGCTGTGGGAAAACAGGCACAATGATGCACTGTTGGTAGACCTGTGAATTGTACCAACCATAATGGGGGGAAAATTGGAACTCTACTCAAAAAGTCACTAAATTCCAAATACCCTTTGGTTCAGTGATATGATTACTTAGTTTATATCCTATAGCAATCAAAGAAGTAAAGCACCTATATGTACAAAAAAAACATTTATAATATGACCTTTTGTAATACCAAGTAACTAGAAACAAAAAAGGAGTCTAGCAATGTGGAAAAGGCTGGACAAATTATTATATATAAATATCATTTATATATATACATATGTATGTATATATATATATATATTATTGCACTTAAGAAATCCCAACAGTAAAGTAAGGATTAATTGTAAAATGAGCTGGAAAAGGAAATGACAAACCACTCCAGTGTCTTTGCCAAGAAAATTGCAAGAGGTAACAAAGAATCAAACACATCTGAAACAACAGAAAAAAATCCAACACAGAAGAAAATTCAAATATATAAAAAGGCAAAAGTCATGCCCCAATAGATTAATGGCCTATAAATAAATGATATAGAGTGAATTAAGTCGAATATGAAAAAACAATTTATATAGTAACTACGAAATAGTAAAGGAAAATATCTTTTTTTTTGGTTTTAAATTTTATTTTTTTAGAAAAAATTTTTCCATAGTTACATTCATGTTCTTACTCTCCCACCCACCCCCAAACTCCCCCACCATAGCCAACGTGCATTTTCATGTGTCATCAATCAAGACCATTTTCCATATTATTGATAGTTGTACAAGGGTGGTCATTTAGAGTTTTACTTCCCAAACCATGCCCGCATCAACGCATGTGGTCAAGCAATTGTTTTTCTTCTGTGTTTCCACTCCTGTAGTTCTTTCTCTGAATGTGGGTAGCGTCTTTTCCATAAATTCCTCAGAACTGTCCTGGGTCATTGTGTTGCTGCTAGTACAGAAGTCCATTACATTCAATTTTACCACAATGTATTGGTCTCTGTATATGTTCTTCTGGTTCTGCTCCTTTCACTCTGCATCAATTCCTGGAGGTTTTTCCAGTTCACATGGAATTTCTCCGGTTTATCATTCCTTTGAGCACAATAGTATTCCATCACCAGCAGATACCACAATTTGTTCAGCCATTCCCCAACTGATGGGCATACCCTTGATATTCTTGATCTTTTGTAGGAAAATATCTTTGAAAGACTTAAGAACTCTATCTATGTATGTAGACTTCAAACATGACTCCAAAAGACTAAGGATGCTTTCAACTTCTTAATGGAGAGATAATATATTATAGTTGCTGAAAGAGACAAAGATTTTCTAATATGGCCTATGTGTGTATCTGTTTCATTTAACTATATTTATTTGTTACAAGAGAGGAACACTTGGGTCTTTGTATTGTTCTTTCTGAGGAAAGGGGAGAAAAAAAATGAAACAATAATAGTGATGCCCCAGAAAAAAAGAAAAGTAACACACAAGATTAACTGAAGATAATGAAAAGAGAGAAGGCACTGGCATTATGGAGGATTGGAAACGGTTTCTTGCAGAAAATGCTACTTCAGCTAAGACTTTAAGGGAAGCCAGAAGTAGAGATGTAGAAGAAAGCTGGAGGAAGAGGGGAGAGCCATTGAAAATTCATGGTGTCTGGAAATAAAGTGACAAGTACAAGGAACAACAAAGGGGCATGCATGGCCCTGGGCAAGTCACTTAATCTATTTGCCTCAGTTTCCTCACCTGTAAAATAGGAATAATAATAGCACCTACTTCCCAGGTTTTTTGTGAGGCTCGAATGAAGTAACAGTTGTGAGGCACTTATATTAGGATATAAATGTTAGCTATTGGGGATTGGGGGAAGAGGATAGTACTTGATGCCATGATACTCTATTATGCACAGCTTGCATAAAAAAATAATAATAAAGATAAGATGAAGCTGGAAACAGCAAACCTGGATGACAGAATCAATAGTCTATGATGTCTTTCTGCCTTTCCTCAGCCAGACTCCAAAGAAAAGCTCTTTGTGTCTGCTGCCTCTTCTTCTTCTCTTTAATTCTCTACAATCTGGGTTCTGACTTCATCAGTTAATTGAAACTGCTGCTCCCAAAGTTATACTTCAAGAGATTCCTAATGAGTGTCTCTGCCTTAAGTCTTTCCCTGCTCTAATCCATTCAACACATTGCAGCCAGAGTAATTCTCATTAAACACAGACCTGACTGTGATTCCCCTATTTAGTCAATTCCAGCAGCTTTCAATTGCCTCTAGGATAAAATATAAATTCATTTTGATTTTTGTAAAGCCCTCTACAAATGTGGACCAACATATCTCTTCCAGATTCATTAGTCATTACTCCTCCTCTCCCCACACTCATCCTTTGTGATCCAGACAAACTGGCCATCTCTTTACACCTCAACCAGAATGCTCTCATCTTCTGTCTCCAGCTCTTTACAAAAGCTGTCCTCCATGCCTGGAAGTATTCCCTCTTTACCACTGTCTCACCCAAGTCTCTCTAAGATGCTGCTCATTGTCTACATGAAAAATTTCCTAATCTCCTCAATTCCTAGTGTCCTTTCTTCAAAAGTTTCTCGTGCTTAACTACTTATTATTAAGTATTATATGTATTAAGTTTATATTTATGCTGCATATATTTTTATATGTACTTGTCTCCCCATTAGAGTAGAAGCTCCTTTAATAAAGACTGTTTCATTTGTTGTATTTGTATCCCACATACGGCACAGTGCCAGGTATATAACAGATATTTTAAAAATACTTATTAATTGAAAAAATGGACTTCTACAGTAGACCGCAGCTTTCAATCTCTGAAAGTAATTTGCTGAGATCTATTCCAGGATCTTACTGAATTCTGGGCAAGGATCAATGTCTAGCTGTATTGCTCAAGATCCATGTACTGAAGATCTATCTCAGTGGGCTAGATAGACACTGTCTAAAACTGTAGTAAGTCTTTAGAAATACTTGGCACTTTCCATGCCTAAAATGGATCTTGATGGCAAAACTCATTCATATCTGTCCATTCCTTGTGACTCTGCTATTTGGAAATCCATCCAATTAAATTCTTACTTTACCAACTGTATCATTAAATTGGCGAGGACTACAAGGGATTCAAATACTTTAGACAAAATGGAATTGACATCTTGGGAATAAGGAATGAGGGTAGGGAAATTATACTGGCATTTTTCTGATTCTCATATTGTTTGTTCCTTTACACCAATAATTTTTTTTTCTAATGAGTAGTACTTTAAATTTCAGTTTCTTTTCTCTCTAGGAGACTGGTAAGAATAGTTTTACAAATGGAATTTTCAAAAAGTGAAGGGAATAAACAGGCAATTATTAAGCATCTACCATGTTCCAGGTGCTTAACAAATATTTCATTTGAGGTAATAAAAAGCAGAGTGAAACATTTGTCAAACTATTTTTGTCCCCATAATAATTGGCATATGAGGACTCTGCTAACACCTTGTATTCCAATTACTTTAAATATAACGGCCAAGGGGCAGCTGGGTAGCTCAGTGGATTGAGAGTCAGGCCTAGAGATGGGAGGTCCTAGGTTCAAATCCGGCCTCAGACACTTCCCAGCTGTGTGACCCTGGGCAATTCACTTGACCCCCATTGCCCACCCTTACCACTCTTCCACCTAGGAGCCAATACACAGAAGTTAAGGATTTTAAAATAAACAAACAAATAAACTAACTAAATAAATAAATATAATGGCTACATGTTTGCAATGCCAATGGCAATTTTTATTCCTATACCGATGATGGCAAACTTATGACATGTGTGTCAGCACTGACATGTAGTCATTTTCAATGACACACGGCCTCATGCAACCGCATACAGAGAAGTATGGGGCCGCATGCCAAGGATGGAACATTTTCTATAGTGTAGTACAGACACTCTGTGCACTATAGATGGCAATTCTACCTATATTAATTTTAATTTATCTGTTTTGGTTTATTAGATATAGTTATATATTATGATTTTACATTTTTGTTATTTAAACTATAAATAATGCAAAATTATGTGTTTTTTCTCTAAGTGACTCACCATCTGAGTTATACTAGGTTTTTTGGCGAATTTTGACACACCGTCGTATACTAATGATTAGATGTACCATCCTTAAAACCTGAAAGGATTATCAGTTCCTATAATGCTGATAAACATGTTGTCTTCAATTTAATCAGTCTTATTAATAAGAAAGTTTCAAACAACTTCTTAGATCTTATCAACAGTCATTTTTAAGCTTTGGATCTGCCTACACATGCTATATGGAAATTTTCTATTACACCTATGACTCCAGAAAGAAGCACAAGAATCAAGGTAGTATTGAATAAGTAGGGACAAATTCTAAATATTTTCTCTTAGTGTAGACAAATGAAATGTTTCATGTGAATACCAACAGAAGAAAGAGCTTGTATAGAGGCCTACATAGGTGACATTAGGGGTCAATTAAGTTGTTCTGATTTTAACTTTTGCCTGATGTACTTGAATTATTTTACGTCTTTGTGAATCTTAAATTAAATCTTTGTAAATAAGGCATTTTCTTCAAACAAACTGTTATGGATATAGCACAGGGAGTTCTCTGAAATTTATTTTATACGTGATTATGAAGAGCTAAGATAAAAGCTATCTTCTAGAAAAATAGAACAGTGTGGTGGGTTATGGTCAACCTACGCTGATCTGGCTAGAAGCAGAAAGAGGAGATATGGCAGTAGTGCAGGAGCAATTTAACTATGTGGAAGCAGAAAAATAAGGTTATAAAGACAGAAGGGGGTAAAGTGTAAAGACATATAACACCAAGACACAAAGTTCTGTGCTTGTTTTAATGACTGCATTTTGACAACTCCTTCACTGGTATCTTGGCACCCAGCAATTCAGTAGAATAAAAGCAAGTCTCCAGGAGATGGCTATTGCTTCTCTGACCATGCAGAATCTGCTTCATTCCCTTAAGGCTGCTGTCACCAGGATATCTTGGGCACACCTCCATAAAAAATGTAAAGTCATCTTGTCAGCTTTCTTAATGTATCCTTAAATGCCCAGGTCTATATATTAGTAAAGTATCAATAAAAGGATAATTATTAGAACATTGTTTTCTAAGGACTCATTCTTCCTGATTTCAATACCTAGGGGACCTCACAGGCCTAAAAGGCACATGGTTTTCCATTCATAGTATTAGGAAAAGTAATAGTACAAGACATTTAAGAAATTCTAGTTGATACTATAATTCCACTAGTAAAGATAATTAAATTTAATATATTTTGGTCATATTTGTTATAACAGAACATATCTTGTAATCACTGAAAGCCATTTACCATAATAACATTTATGCTCAGTCTTTTATTTAATTCTAGGCACAAGATCATTGTTCAAGGGCAGTCCTTGTCAAAGTTGTTATGGTGGTGGTAGTGCTGGTGGTGGTGGTGGTGGTGGTGGTGGTGGTGGTGGTTCAGTTGTTTTCAGCCATGTTTGACTCTTCAGACCCCCATTTGAGGTTTTCTTGGCAAAGACACTAAAGTGGGTTGCCATTTCCTTCTCAAACTCATTTGACAGATGAGGAAACTGAGGCAAAGTGTCTTGACTAAGATCACACAGCTAGTAAATGTCTGAGACCAGATCTAAACTCTGTAAGATGAGTCTTCCTGACTTCAGACCTGACACTCTATCTACCACATGATCAACTACTCAAAGATGTTATGTTCTGAAGGTCTAACTCAATGGGCTTTTAATATTACCTTATAATATAACCCTAATTCTGAGGGGAAATTTCTATACATATTAAGAAGACATGGGTTCCTTCAGTCTTCAATTAGGACACGGGAAATATGGAAATATATACTGCATGAAAGCACCAGTGTAACTTATATAAGACTACTCACCAACTTGGGGAGGGAGGGAGGGACAGAGGAAGGGAGAGAATCCAATTCACAAAATGTCAGACAACAATTGTCAAAAATTGTTACCACATGTAACTGAAAAAATAAAATGTAATAAATTTTTAAAATTAAAAAGAAAAAATAAAGTATAATAGGAAAATTTTTTAAAGAAAAAAGACAACATAGTTCTTCCAATTATTTGATGTATTAGTTTGAACAAAGCACTTAAATTCTTAGTTTCTGCATTTTGTAAAATAATGGGTTTGGACTAAATGGTCTGTATGATCTCTTTCTAGTTCTGTTGTAGTTGTTCAATCTTCCAGTTGTGTCCAACTCTTTGTGACCCCATTTGGGATTTTCTTGGCAAAGATGCTGAATTAGTTTTCCATTTCCTTCTCTAGCTCATTTTAAAGATGAAGAAACTAAGGCAAAAAGGTTAAAGTGACATGCCTAGGGTCACACAGCTAATATCTGAGGTCAATTTGAATTTAAAGCTTTCCTGACTTAAATCCCAGCACTCTATCCACTGTGATACCTCACTGCCCTTTCTATCCCTAAATTTCTCTAAATTTTAAAGCTTTTAAATTCCCATTCACTGATACATTTGAAATGCTTCTGGAAGGACTAGGCTTATGTATATGACATAACCTTAATCATTATTCTTAACTGATCGTAAGTATTTGTTAAGCCCCTTCTTATGTGTCAGCCATTAAGGACACAAAGGAAAAAGTAAAATGACACCCCAGCCTCAAAAACCTTACAGTCTAGCCAATGACACATTATATATGATAAATGTGTATGTATATATGCATAGGCATACACAAAAGAGATACAGGATAATTTGGGGAAGAAAACACTAGAATCTGGGAAGATCAGAAAAAGATGAATATAGAAAGTAGCCCTTGATCTGAGCCATGAAGAAAACTAGAGAGTTTAAGAGGTAGCACTAAGTTGATATATATTCCAGGACTGGGTTATATTCAGCACAAAGGCAGAGACCCAGCAGGTGGCGTGTTATGAATGAGAAAACGTAAGAAAGGTAATTGTGGTTGGACCACAGTGTATTTGATTGAGAGTAATGTGTAATAAGGCATATTGGGGCCAGGTTATAAAGGCTTTAAATGCCAAAACAATGTATTTTAACATGGAGGCACTAAGAGAGACTAGAATTTAACGAGTAGAGGAATAACGAAATGGATCAGACTTGTACTTTGGGAAATTCTCTCTCTGTTTTTTAAACCCTCACCTTCCATCTTAGAATCAATACTGTGTACTGGTTCTAAGGCAGAAGAGCAGTAAGAGCTAGGCAATGGAGGTTAAGGGACTTGCCCAGGGTCACACAGCCAGGAAGTGTTTGAGGCCAAATTTGAACCCAAGTCTGCCACTGAGCCACCTTGTTGCCCCCTAGGAAACTCTCTTATAAGTGACTTTAATATCTGGTAATCTATCATTTATCAAATACTTCCTCTTTGACTAAAGGCCTTTTGATCCAGCCATAGCACTGCTTGGTTTATACCCCAAAGAGATAATAAGGGAAAAGACATACAAAAATATTTATAGGCACGCTCTTTGTGGTGGCAAAAAATTGGAAAATGAGGGAATGTCCTTCAATTGGAGAATGGCTGAACAAATTGTGATATCTGCTGGTGATGGAATACTATTGTGCTCAAAGGAATAAAGAACTGGAGGAATTCCATGTGAACTGGAATGACCTCCAGGAATTGATGCAGAGTGAAAGGAGCAGATCCAGGAGAACATTGTACACAGAGACTGATACACTGTGGTACAATCAAACATAACAGACTTCTCTACTAGCAGCAATGCAAGGATCCAGGGCAAGGCTGAGGGACTTATGAGAAAGAAAACTAGCCACATTCAGAGGAAGAACTGTGGGAGCAGAAACACAGAAGAAAAACAACTGCTTGATCACATGGCCTGATGGGAATATTATTGGGGATGTAGACACTAAACGATAACTCTAGTCCAACTATTAATAATGTGGAATCAGGTCTTAATCAATGATACATGTAAAACCCAGTGGAATTGTGCATTGACTACAGGGGTGGGGTGTGTGGAGGGTTTGGGGGAGAGGGAAAGAACATGAAACATGTAACTATGGGAAAGTATTCAAAATTAAAAATTAAACAAAAACAATATAAAATATTTAGGAATCTATCTACCAAAACAAACACAGGAATTATATGGAACACAACTACAAAACACTTTCCAAACAATTAAAACTAGATCTAAACAATTGGAAAAAACATTGATTGCTCGTGGGTAGGACGAGCTAACATAATGAAAATAACCATTCTACCCAAATTAATTTACTTATTTAGTGCCATACCTATCAAACTACCAAGAAACTTTTTTACAGAATTAGAAAAAACTATAACAAAGTTCATTTGGAAGGACAGAAGATCAAGAATATCAAGGGAAATGAAAAAAAAAAAACATGAAGGAAGGTGGCCTAGCAGTACTAGATATTAAACTATATACTATAAAGCAGCAGTCATGAAAACAATATGGTACTGGCTAAGAGACAGAAGGGAGGATCAGTGGAATAGACTTGGGATAAGTGACATCAGCAAAACAGCCTATGATAAACCCAAAGAGCCCAACTTTTGGGATAAAAATGCACTATTTGACAAAAACTGCTGGGAAAATTGGAAAACAATATGGGAGAGATTAGGTTTAGATTAACATCTCACACCCTACACCAAGATAAATTCAGAATGGGTGAATGACTTGAATATAAAGAAGGAAACTATAAGTAAATTAGGCGAACACAGAATAGTATACTTATCAGATCTCTGGGAAAGAAAAGAAATTAAAACCAAGCAAGAGTTAGAAAAAATTACAAAAGGGGCAGCTGGGTAGCTCAGTGGATTGACAATCAGGCCTAGAGACAGGAGGTCCTAGGTTCAAATCCAGCCTCAGACACTTCCCAGCTGTGAGACCCTGGGCAAGTCACTTGACCCCCATTGCCCACCCTTACCACTCTTCCACCTAGGAGCCAATACACAGAAGTTAAGGTTTAAAAAAATTTTTTAAAGAAAATAATAAAAGGAAAAAAGAAAAAAAATTACAAAATGTAAAATAAATAATTTCAATTACATTAAATTAAAAAGTCTTTGTACAAACAAAAACAATTCAACCAAAATCAGAAGGGAAGCAACAAAATGGGAAAAAAATTTTATAACAAAAAACACTGACAAAGGTCTAATTACTCAAATATACAAGGAGCTAAATCAATTGTACAAAAAAAATCAAGCCATTCCCTAATCGATAAATGGGCAAGGGACATGAATAGGCAGTTTTCAGATGAAGAAATCAAAACTATCAATAAGCACATGAGAAAGTGTTCTAAATTTCTAATAATTAGAGAAATGAAAATCAAAACAACTCTGAAGTACCACCTCAAACCTAGCAGATTGGCTGAAATGACAGCAGGGGAGAGTAATGGATGTTGGAGGAGATGTGGCAAAATTGGGACATCAATGCATTGCTGGTGGAGTTGTGAATTGATCCAACCATTCTGGATGGCAATTTGGAACTATGCCCAGAGAGTGCTAAAAGATTGCCTGCCCTTTGATCCAGTTATACCATTACTGGGTTTGTACCCCAAAGGGATCAAAGGGGAAAAGACATGTACAAAAATATTTATAGCTGCTCTCTGTGGTAGCAAAAAACTGGAAAACAAGGGTATGTCCTTCAATTGGGGAATAGTTGAACAAATTGTGGTATCTGCTGGTGATGGAATACTATTGTGCTCAAAGGAATAATAAACTGGAGGAATTCCATGTGAACTGGAAAAACCTCCAGGAATTGATGCAGAGTGAAAGGAGCAGATCCAGGAGAACATTGTACACAGAGACTGATACACTGTGGTAAAATCACATGTAATGGACTTCTGTACTAGCAGCAAGGCAATGACCCAGGACAGCTCTGAGGAATTTATGGTAAAGAAAGCTACCCACATTCAGAGGAAGAACTGCAGGAGTAGAAACACATAAGAAAAACAACTGCTTGACCACATGGGTTGATGCGGACATGATTTGGGAAGTAAAACTCTAAATGACCACCCTAGTACAACTATCAATAATATGGAAATTGGTCTTGCTCGATGACACATAAAGAAACCAGTAGAAATGCGTGTCGGCTACAGGGAGGGGAAGGGGCTTAGGAGTGAGAGACTAAGAACATGAATCATGTAACCATGGAAAAAATTTTTCTTAAAAAAAAAAAAAAAGAAAGAAAACTAGGGCTTACAAGAAGAAATTTTCCCATGGTCACACAGTAAAGCAGGTGACAGGGCCAAGATCCAACTATGAGACTTCTGACTCCAAACTCAATGTTCTTTTCACTATTCAACAGAACATAATCAAGTGTCGGAGTTGGGTTACAGGCTTGTCTTATGACCATTCTATTTAAAATCATAGAATTTAGATATGTAAGAGATCTTAGAGATCCATCTCATGAAACATTTATTTTACAAATTAGGAAACTGAGCCCCCCCCCAGAGCAATTTAATGGTTTGCCCAGGTCACATAAGTAATAAGAAGCACAACCAGGAATTTAACCAGGTCCTCAGACTCCAAACCAACACTTTTCCCTTTAAGCCTTATCTTCCTTTTACTCATAGAATGACAGTTTCTCAGAATTGAAATTGACCTTAAAGATTATCTAGCCAAAACTTCAACATAAGCAGGAAGGTCTTTTAAAATATTGCCTTCCACTTGCCAAAAAAAAATACTCATACTCCAGTTGAAGACCTCCAATAAAATAGAACTCATTACATTTAAAGGCAATCCATTTCCCTACTGGATGTATGTCATCGGTGGCTTTAACTTTTACATTGTACAACTCCTAACGCTTATGAAAAGTATGCCTAATATCATATAGACTCCCATATTATAGCATATACAATAAGTTTGAAATATTTCCAAATAAACTACTAAATTAAATTCATTCCTGGTAAAGACTTGTAGAAGAAACTGGGAATGTTTAGCCTGGAAAAGAAGATGGTAAGACTCAAATAAATTCCATTCCTAAAACAACAAGAAGTTACATGAGAAAAGACAAATTTGATTTCAACAGTCCTAATCTTTCTAAAGGGTTACAAGTTGACTAACCAAATATGGATGTTGAAATAACATAAGACTATGTGTATCATTTCCTCTAAAAGGAGATTCGGTTTATGGTATTTTCACAAGTAGGGGAGTGGTTCACTTCAAGATCTTTTAAAAATAAGTTATCACCTCCAGGTCTAGAAATCAATCAGCTCATCAAAAAGCAAGTGCTCAATACATGTTATCAGGCATTATGTTACAAAAATAAAGCAGTCCTTGCTCTTAAGGAGCTTATGTTCTTACAAAAGGGACAATATGTACATCAACAAATACAAAGTACATTGTGTTTGGGAGGAGAACCCTAGGGGTGAGGGGAGAGAGGTAAGGTACATCAGGAAAGACTTCATCAAGATGTTGCTTGAGCATAGTGTGGAAGGAAATTAGAAATAGAAATTCTAAGAGATTCATTCCTCTCCGGGCTACATGGTGGACCTCCTTTTCATGCTCCAGCTCTTCAGCCTAAAGCCTCACCCCAGCCCTAGAATTCACACCTTAAAGTATTCTCTTTCCTTCTTTCCTTCTCCCTCAGAATGGATGGCTTCTCCTGGAGTTCCCATTTAAAGAGAACACGCAAGCCAGTCATGTCTCAGCAATCTCTAAGCTGCACTCAGGATTTCCTCTACCATGTCCCCTGCTTCTCCTTCAACTTCTTTTTATGTGTTGTCTTATTCCTTTAGAAGGCAATCTCCTGGGGGCGGCTAGGTGGCTCAGTGGATGGAGAACCAGGCCCAGAGACAGGAGGTCCTAGGTTCAAACATGGCCTCAGACAATTCCTAGCTGTGTGACCCTGGACAAGTCACTTAACGCCCATATCCTAGCCCTTACCACTCTTCTGCCTTAGAACCAATACACAATATTGCTTCTAAGACAGAAGGTAGGGATTTAAAAAAAGAAGAAGAAGGCAATCTTCTTGAGGCCAGGGGAGGGCTTTCTTTCTACTTCTATTTGTATTCACAATACTTGAAGGCATACGTAATAAAGGACAGAAGTAAAGAGGAAGCATATTCCAGACATGAGGAATCAGTCAATGCAAAAGCACGGAGAGGAGAAGAGTCTTCCTGTGTGAGAAGCCACAAGAGGTCAAATCTGTCTAGATTATAAAGTATGAGAGGGAACAATACAGAATAAGGTTAGACAGGCAGAAGAGAGCCAGGTTGAGAAGAGCTTATATTTGATTCTAGAGGCAATACTGAGTCCTTGACATTTATATGGCCAGTCTTGCACTTTAGGAAAAATCACTTGAAAATGAAGCAATTTAACAATAACCATCATACTGGAAAATGCAAAATGGTAGTCTTTAAGAAGGAAAATCCTACTTGCCTCATCTAGAACTGTACAGCACCATCAAAGATTCTTTTTAACTCTAAAACCTGAAGGTAAAAGTGGCACAATTTTGAAAGCATTAATATTTTGTAATTCTACTAAACCACAAATACAAATTGCAAAAGCAGCTAACAGGAAGATTAAAAGATGGGGTAACCAAGATCTTATTTAGAAACATTCTTTTTAACTTCAAGGGACTCTTAAAATTTCAATGTTTAAAAGTTAACAAGAAGAAAAGTGTTTTACCTTTGATTGTTTCTGCCTAATTCCAACAAATATCCTCATTTGAAAGCTCAAGTAGCAAGGAAGATCTAATTTGGGAAAAGAAACTATGAACCCAGACTCTTAAGGAAAAATAATGTATATTTATGTATAGTTCATGATAAAATCAATTATGGAAATAGGTCTTTTTTTCAAACAAGAAAGATATTTAAGTATCTTAAAAACAAACTCAGAGAAACCAAAGTCTAAGAAATTATGTTTGTTAAATATAAAATTTCCTAAACAAAAATACAGGCAAAGAATAAAGAAGATAAGCTAAAAATACTGTCAAGTCAAGTAGCATCCATAAAAAATATATGTGGGTTTAACATTTAGGCTTTTTAAATAGAACCTTGCATTTATTTCATATAGAATAAACAAAAAACTTTGTACTTAGTTGTGGGCTCAGATCTACTATGACATAAAATCCAAAGGCACCCTGCACAACACTACAAAGGATTTTTAAGATTATCCTAAACACGAACATTGAAATCCTATCTAAACAAACATAGAACTCTGAAAGTACTTCAAAAGATGTGAGACTAATCCACATATTGTAGAGAATAGATTCATGTAACCAGGAAGGGGTTGACCTAGATAACTTTTCTGAAGTCCTTTCCACCTAAGGCTGGCAAAGCACTTTCTTTACAACAATCCTGTAAAATACGTAGTATGATTATGATGTTACTTTAAAGATGGTAAAACTGTGACTGTGAGAAGTTAAGTTGCCCATGATTACATGAAGATTAAGTGTCAGAGATAGGGACTGACTAGGTTCCTAATTCCAAATAAAACATTCTATTCACTATTCTACACAGGGTCAATTCAATTTTTATACTTAGGTCATGAAATTTGGTAAGGCAAAAAAGAAGTAGCAACTTCAGTTCAGCATCACTATTAACTGAAAAAACGATGTTTTATACAAAAATTTTATCTTAGAAGTAAAAAAAGTATAACTGCACCTTATACTTCGTGAAGCTCTACTTGAAAATAAAAGGTATTATAAATTAAATCATTTTTCTCCATTCATTACCAAAACTGGAGATACATTTCTAAAAAAAATAAATGGTCTAAATGCATAGTAAAAGCTAAATGTAAGAATGCAAAATAAAACTTTAAAAGTACTAAAGAGAAAATTATTTCATGCAATTCAATTCGACAAACCATTTTTTTAGGATTATATGCATACTACTTTGTGAAATGTGGGTATAAGAAAGTTAAAAAGATATTCACTACTCCCTGTGCCTTCAAGGAATGAAATTACTATTAATGCTACCACTGTGCCATTCTTCCTCTTGATAGCTAAAGTAGCCAGCACTGCTATAACAGCACATCCAAGTTTGCAAAGCACTGAACATGTGATCTCACTGGATCCTCAGAGTAAAAAAGAAAAAAAATTTTAAAAGTAAAAGTTATAAGCTATTATTTTCATTTTACATAAGGAAACCAAAGAGTTAAAAAAAATTATATGCTTTGTCCAAGGTCACCCAGATAGTAACTGAAATGGATGAAGTCAGAAATAAAAGTTTATGGCTGATTTTAAAAGAAATATAAAGATTTCTTCTTCACATGTCTTAAGAGAATAGAAGAAAACTGATTGTTAGGAGAATCCAAAAAAAGGAGCTGCAATTGTTTTATGAAGCAAAGAAAAAATAAGTATTCATGATGCAAAGATAAACATGGAATTTTTATTATGCTTAAAGGCACCACAGACAATGAAACAATACAATCACTAAGGGCAAAAATGCCAAATAGAGTGGCATCAAAATACATCAAGAAAATGTTAAATGAATTGCAAAGTGATCAAAAATGTAAAACAATAGTTATAGGAGTCTTGAATGCTTCTCAGAGCTTAACAAAGCTAAGAGAGACCCCCCCCCAAAAAAAAAAAAGAATTGAACACACCATTGGAACACTTAGATTATGAAGGCACCTTCTAAATTGAAATGTTGAAGAATGTACATTTTTTCAACATCATATATAGTTCCCTTGTCAAAAATAAACTGTACTAGACACTGAAAAATTTAAGTAAATGTGAAAGAGTAAAGATACTAAACACATCCTTTATAGACCATAAAAGTAGTAACAAATATATTAGACAAAAGCAAACTATATAACTCCAAAGGGAGGCAAAGTAATGACATCTTGAATGAGTCAAAAGAAATTATAACAAGACATTTTGAAATTTGGAGTTTACAACTCTAGCATTTTGAACACACCCTGGATCCAAAGAAAACCATGAAAATCATGCCCACTCCCTTCCCCAGGAAGGCAGCCTTACGCACACAATCCAGATAGATTTGGGGCAGCCTAACCTCTTCTGAGAGGGGAGATATGCTCTCTCTGCTCACATCTTTTGGCCTGATATATCTTTAAAGATTAGATTTTGATATTTCAGACACTAGCATAGTGGTTAACATTTTTTGTGTCATGGATCTCTTGGGCAGTCGGATAAAGGCTAAAGATATCTTCTCAGAATAACATTAATACTTGAAGAAAATGCCTTATTTCAGTTAAAGATTAATAGAAATAAAGATGTATTTTTTTCCCATCTGTTTTACATTTTTCCCTGAAATTTACCCATGTCCCCACTCTGGGGACTGCAGACCTCAAGTTAAGAATGCCTGTTCTATGGCATCTCCAAAGCTGGGAATAAAAATGTACTCAATGTACAACAAATTGGGTATGAGACAGGAATGTATTTCCTACAAAAGAAAAACCTGGAAATAAAATTGCTGTTACAGTCTCTTCAGAGGCTCTTAAATCAGTTTGCAGGGCTTCTGACTAGGATTTTTACATTTTATCTAGGTCTTGCACTACCCATACAATTCCAAGTTTGTGTCTCCTCACCAATGGGGCAGGCCTAGGTCCATCCTTCATTTTTGTTTGTTGTTTCCCCATTAAAAAGTTCCTTAAGGATTGTCTTTTGCCCTCTTTAGAAGTCCCAATGCAAGCACAGTGCTTGGTACACAGCTGGAACTTCATGATTATTAACCGAGTAGAGTGTTTTTTTAAAGAATTTATTTACTAGCTTCTTTAACATTAACGTCTTCTATTTTGTCCAATATGATGTACAGTCAACTTTTACTACTATGAACAATTACTAACCGCCGGCTAACTGTAGTAGTGTGCTATGGTAGATGATGGAATTTGAATATACAACATCAACCTCAAGATGCTTACAATCCAGTAGGGAAAACAGGGTGTGTGTGTGTGTGTATATATATATATATATATATATATATTTTTTTTTTAAATAACAATTGTGTAATCAGAATCTAANTATATATATATATATATATATATATATATATATATATATATATATATATTTTTTTTTTTTTTTAAATAACAATTGTGTAATCAGAATCTAAAACTTCAATACCCAGCACCCCACTTTCCTTCTTATGTTACGTGCTGACATGGGGAGGATATAAATTTTGTGTAACCCTGCCTCTCACTCTCTTCCTGTGATCAGGTTTGGTGGAGGTGGTGTGAGGTGAGAGCCAAGAGAGTTTTGCTCACATGGTCTTAATTTTGTTAGATAATTAGTTTTTTTTTAATTCTACTTCCTTTTTATTCCTTCTACTTAAAGTGATTATTAATAAACTTTATAAAATATAATTCTTAGAGTGTTCAATATTAATTTAAATCTTAACAATATAAGACAGGCTATCTTAATTACCAAATAATAGTACAGGCAATAAAAGCTACTAGAGTTCACAGAAGGGAGATATGACCTAATGAGCTAGGGTTAGATGGAAAAGGCACCCTCAAGGAATCAGAATCCCATTTGGCACCAAAAGAACAGACTCCAGATAAACAGAGAGACAGAAGATGCTCCAAGTCGTAGGAGAAATTAAATCCCATTGGGGGCACAATAAATATATCAGTGTGGTTAAAGTATAGTGTTTGTGCAGTAAGAGCCAGAGCAGTGAGGCTGGGTTCTACATTAGGGACTGGCTGGGTTCTATACTAGAAACCAGTATGGAAGTTGGTGAGATTCCATGGTTTGACGCTGAAGAGCGTATGAATGCCTTATCAGAGGGTACAGAAACCAGCCACTCTCACCTTTCCCATGAATAGGACTTGTCTCCAATACAACCACACTTCCACTTGGCTCCCAACATTCCCATATTCCACCACGTCCCTCTTCAGCGCCAGTTCCCAACCTCTCCCACTTGTGAACCCATTGTTGGCCTTCCGTGGCAGTTATAAGCTAATCATGTTCAAGTACCTGCAGCAGCTGCAAAGGTCTCGCTGAGAAAATTCCTCCTGCTACCACAGTATAACCCCCAAGAACCTAACGACTGTAGCAAATATCCATCAGATCTTCCCGTAGAAGACTCTCCCTTGTTTCTGTTTTGGAAAGGTGAGAATGACTCAAAGGGTAACAGATCAGGACCGGTCGAGATCTGCACCTCTGCAATTAAAAAAGGGGGGAAAAGATAAAATAGCATTTTACCTTGGAGCCAATAGAAAGCCACTGCAATTTTTAGTGGTGAAGAAACAACACGGCCAGACCTGCCCTTTAGGAAAGTCACCTCGGCAATTATATGGAGAATGGATTGGTGAAAGCAAAGACTTGCAATGGGGGACCAAAGAGGAAGCTTTTCAAAACTTCAAGAAAAAAAAATAGGAGAAGGACCAGAACTAGGGTGGCAATTGTAGGAATCAACCCAGAAAGCAAATATTCTGTGGAGGCAGAAACAGTAAGATTTGAGAAACTGATTCAAAATGTGGGGCAAGAGTGAGAAGTTGCGGATCTAAGTGACTCAAAAGATGTGGTGCCCTTATAAGAAACAAAGAAGTTCAAAACACCCTAAGGGAATGGGAAGGAAAGAGGCAATGAGGAATGATACAACAAACTATTAAACTGCTGGGAACACTGAAAACATCTAACAGAAACTAGGAACAGATCAGTACCTTACACCAGTGATGGGCAAACTTTTTAAAGAGGGGGCCAAAGGAAAGGAAATGCTCATCTGTCAGTCTGTTTCTAAGGCAACTCTTTCGAAGTTTCATTATATTGTATCCTACTCATATTCGTCAGATTAGGAATAATGTCACCCAGCCAAATAGCATCTGGCCCGCGGGCTGTAGTTTGTCCATCACTGCCTTACACCATATACCAAGATATTTACTAAATGGGTACGTGACAACTACAAAAGGTTACAAAACAAATTAGAGGAGCAAGTTAGGAAAATGATGTTTCACAGCTATGAGTTCTTGACCAAGGAATATTGAGGATTTAAGAAAATAAAATGGACAACTTTGCTTACACAAATAAAAATTTTTTACACAAATTCAGTGCAGTTAAAATTAGAAGGGACACAATTACATGGAGGAAAAATACTAGTAGCAAATTTCTCTGATGAAGATATCATTTCCAAGACACATAAAGAATTCTTTTGACAATAAGGTCTGATTTGTATCTTTGGCACACAGAACAATGCCTGGCATGTAGTAAATGTTTAAAAAATGCTTATTGACTGATTGAATTCAAATTTACAAGAACAAAATTCTTTTCCTAATATATGGAAGATATGAACAGGAAGTTCTTAAATAAAGAAATCCAAACTATCAACAACCATAATGTTACAAATAATTAATAATTAGAGAAATCCAAATTAAAGCAACTCTAAAGTTCCATCTCATACCAATTAGATTGGTAACAATGACAAAAGACAAAAATAACAACTGTTAAGAGAGGGAATAAAACAAATCCACTGGTTCATTATTAATTGAGGTGAGAACTGGTCTAATTCTGAAATGCAATTTAGAACTATGCTCAAAATCACTAAACTATGTTCTAGCTATATCACTACTATACTCACATTCCAAAGATATCAAAGGGGAAAAAAAGGACTGATAAGTAAATAAATATGGATACTTATTTTTTATGTAACCCAGGACTGGAAAGTACCTTTCAACTGGGAAATAGCTAAACAAATTACAGTAATGAATTTAATGTAAAATCTTTTGTGACTAGGAAAAAAATAAATGGGACACTTCAGCAAAACCTGGAAAGAACTGTACAAACTAATGCAATGAAGTAAATGGAGCCAATAGAACAATTTAATAATAATAATAATAATAATAATAATAATAATAATAATAACAACAGCAAAATAATAATAGTAGGTAGCATGCCAAGCATAAGGACTAACCACTTTACTAATCATTTCTCATCTGATCTTCACAACATCTCTGAGAGGTAAACGCTAGTATTATCCCCAATCTTACAATTGAGGAAATTGAAATAAACAGAAGTCAATTAAGTGATTTGTCCAGGGTCTCAAAGTAGTTTGAGGTGGATTTGAACTCAGGCCTTCCAGACTCCGAGTCCAATGCTATTACCTACTGTGCCACCCAGTTGCTTCAATAACATCCACCCTATAAAGAAAAAACAATTTGAACAACATAAGATGTCAGTGCAATAACCAAGTAGGATTCCAGAGGACTGGCAATGAAGCACACTACTGACTTCCAGAGATGGAATGGAGTCAAGATGCAGAGGTAAGGTTGTCAGTATCTTTGAGGAAGGACCTAGTTTTGGTTGACTATACAGATCTGTTACAAAGGTTTTGCTTTTCTTTTTTCTTTTTTTTTTTTTTTTAACTAGGGCAGGAGAAAAGAAAAGGGAGACAGTAATAAAGTTGCACAGAAAAAAAGAGGAATATCATTGAAGTATTTTTCAATTCCAAGATAAAAACCAAAAAGAAGGTCAGAAGGAAACAGGCAAACAGGGCAGCTTTGAAATTTTCATGTTGAATTTATTATATACTTACAAGGAAAGGCAAACTATAATTAAGAGAGTCACGTTCCATGTACGATCCTCCTGTTTTGATCTACATGGTATATGAGAATGCTCACTTTATTTGGTATTTAAAATAAAGTTTTCCAAAAAAAAAAAGAGAACATAATGAGATGTGAGAAGCAGATCACAATCTATCCATGCCTGCTCCTCTGGTAAGACTGTCCCACTCAAAATGAGGAGGAGCTTTCTTGCCAATCTCTGCCCCACAGCTCAAAGCCCTCCCTCTGAGGCCCATCTGCTGCCATCACCACATGATCTGGGGGACAGGGAGACTGCCGTGGGGGGTCCCCGTGGGAAGGAATCATTTTCCCAGCTGCACCTGTGCAGCAGCTGCCATGAGCACTCAGGTGGTGGTTAGGCTCTAAGTGCAGACAAAAGAAGTTGGGAGGTTTGGGGGGGTGGCACAGAATAGACTCCCAGGGAGAAAAGGAGACGTGGTAGTTAGAGGAAAGGCCCCAAACTGGAGCCTGCCCCTTATTGTCCCGCTCTCCAATTGTTTGATTCCATGCCCTTTAGGGTTCAGCCCTGACTCCAAAATGATGAGAAGCCTCTTCAGCCCCCTTGATGAAGGGGTAACAGGTAAAGAGTCACATAATACAGGACGACATCAGAAGTCACCCTCTTCTAGGAGAAAGAAAGCTCAGAACCTTAACTTCTCTGATTTCCATTCTCCTCAGCTGAAAAATGAAGCTAGCATTTGTGGTACTTACCTTACAGGGATCTAGTAAAGATCAAATGAGAGGATGAGGACTATAAAGCACTCTGTAAATATCTCAAAGCACAGCCTCAATACCAGCAGAGAGCACAGCAATATTTTTAGGAAGACTAATCTGACAGGAGTAGGAAACCAGACTGCAATGATCCTAGGTATGATAAGCACCTACACCAGGGGAGAGACAGGGCTAACAGAATGGAAAGAATGAGAGACTACAAAGAGACAAAATCTGTAGTGATGCCTTGGATAGAAGCTGAGGAGGCAGAAATGAAAATGGCTACAAAGATTCTCTCTGACTAGGTGATGGAGGTAGGGGAAGGCCAGAGATCACTTCTGAAAAAAAAATTGTTAAGTTCCATTTCAGACATCCTGAATTTGATAAGATTAGGGACATTCTGGTGGAGACATGTTGAATAAGCAGTTGGGAGTATGAGAGAAGCTTGAATAAGAGGCGAGGTCTGTTGCTGAATAAGCAAACCTATCATCAGCATCTTTATCTTCAATGGGGCAAAAAGGTCATTGAAAGAATAAATTCCTTAATTTATGACTTTTATAAAGTGAGTTTTGAGGCAACTATATGGTTCAGTGGATAGAAAGTCATGCCAGAAGATGAAAGGTCCTGGGTTCAAATCTGGCCTCAGATACTTCATAGTTGCGTGACCTAGGGCAAGTCACTTAACCCTCATTGCCTAGCCCTTACTACTCCTTCTGTAGAGTTGATGCTAAGATAGAAGGTTAGGGTTAAAAAAGAAAGTGGGTTTCCCTTAGGCATAATGCATCTATATAAAAGTTCAATCAATATGACAGTAAAGGAAAATAATAAATGTTGGAGAGGATGTGGCAAAATCGAGACACAAAATTGAGACCTGCTGGTGGGTTTGTGAACTGATCCAACCATTCTGGAAGGCAATTTTGAATCATGCCCAAAGGACTTTATGTCTGTCCTTTGAACCAGCCACACCACTGCTGGGTTTATATCCCAAAGACATTATAAAAAATGAGAAAGGATACATTTGTACAAAAATATTTATAGTGGCTCTTTTTGTGGTGGCAAAAAATTGGAAAATAAGAAAGTGTCCCTCAATTGGGGAATGGCTGAACAAATTGTGGTCTATGACGGTGATGGAATACTATTGTGCTGTAAGGAATGGTGAATCACTTGATTTCTATATAAACTAAAAGGACCTCCAGGAACTGATGCAGAGTGAAAGGAGCAGAGCCAGAAGAACATTGTACACAGAGACGGATACACTGTGGTAAAATAGAATGTAATGGACTTCTGTATTAGCAACAACGCAATGATCCGGGACAATCACAGGGTATTTGAGAAAAAAAAATGTTATTTACATCCAGAGAAAGAACTGTAGAAATCCAGAAGAAAATATGTAATTTATCACTTGTTTACATGGGTATATGATTTCGGATTTTGGTTTCAAAAGATTACTCTATTACAAAAATGGATGATATGAAAATAGGTATTGAGTGATAATACATGTATAACCCAGTGGAATTGCTTGTCAACTCCAGAAGGGGGAAGGTTAGAGGGAAGGGAGAGAACATGAATCATGTAACCATGGAAAATATTTCTAAAAATAAAATCCTACTCAAAATAAATAAATAATTTTGGGGAGGAGATGTTAGCTTTGATTATCACTGGAAAAAAAAAAAGGTCAATCTAAATCCCAAAATAGAAATAGTGTTTTTAACAGGAACATATGAATTCATTGAAGGCATAATAAATTTGAAATAGAATTTTAAGGAAATTAAGACATCTTCAACATTTTCATCAAGGCAAATATTGAATAATTCATATTAACAGACTTATGAGGATGAATAAGTCTTCAGGCATCAGACTACTATAGCTGGCCTGCTAAAAATTGTATACTTAATAATAAAAGGCCAAAGCAGTATAGAGAATCTCCAAAAGTGTCCAATTTCCCTATTCCTCTGAGTCATTCCAATAGTAAGAGCCTGTACAAGGAAGCATAGGCAAGAAGAAAGAACACACATGACTTGGAGTTAAAGGACCTGGGTTCAAATTCTCCCTGTAATTTATTCCTAAATGATCTTGGGGCAAGTCACTGTATCTCTCTAGGCCTCTGATTCCTCATCTCAAAAATAAGAGAGGACTAGAAGACCTCGAAAGTCTACTTGAGCTCTAAATCTAAATTAGATCTAGTTGGTGGTGCAGTGGATAAAGGGCTAGGCCCAGAGGGAGGAAGATAAGTTAAATCTGACTTCAGACACTTACTTGCTATGTGTCCAGAGGCAAATCACATAACCTCTGTATTAATGGAGATAATAATAGCACCCACTTCCCAGGACTGTAATGAGGATCAAATGAAATAACATTTGTAAAGTGTAAGGCACTATATAAATACTTTTCCTCATTTCCTTCCCCTTCCTCTAAATCTATGCTTCAATGATGCCAGTGAGTTAATCAAGGGAGAATTCACGAACTTACTTTGTCAAGGAGAAGTGATGGGAAATTAATTCTAACTTCCCTGGGTAGGGTACATTATTCATGTTTGAGAACAAATTTGTTAGGAATGAATGGAGTAGGTCAAGAAGTTCTAAGAAACTGGTAATATCTAATTCTGTCAATACAATAATGTAGGTTATTTCCTATGGATAGACACATATATTTGCTATAATATATAATTATGTTTAAAGGCATTCAAATTAATGATATATCTTATAAATTAAATTGATATGGCCTAGCTCTTTTCATAAAAACCAGAACATTTTGCTTTGTCTAGCCTTACCTTTTGTTGGACTCAGGTTCTGATCTATAAATCCTTTGAGTTCTCCATTTGTAGAAGTCAGAACAACCTAAATAAAGTATTTTTAAAAGAAAATTCTGTTTAAAAAAAAGGATAATTTACAATACCTAAGTATTTTATATCTTCCATCAGATAATCACACACCACTACAAACAATTAATACCCACATTGTTAAAAAGGAGATTAAAAAAGGCAAATGATATCAGCTATGGGCATAGGTGACCATTCACAACCATGAAACACAATGGTTTCCATTTATGTATATATGTACAGATTATAGGAAAAAATGAAGGTAAATTTATGAATTCTGTTATCAATCACAAGAAATGACTGATGGTTCCTTCTGTGAGAATCTAGTCAAATCTAGGAGACAGAAAGCTGCCTACAGGCACTGAAACACTGCCATCATGTATCCAACTGATTTTTTTTTTTTTGCTTTTCTTTCTATATTATGGGGAAAAAATTCTGTTTGGATGCTCTGAATGTTATGATACCACAAGCTAAATGGAGCAGATAAACATTACAATGCTGAAGGACAAGATATCTCCTCTATCCATAGTCACCTTTGGGGAATCTTCTTATCATTAAAGGGATATCCAAAGGACACATCCTGTTATCAGAGAGCTGAATTTGGAGAGAACAGTCAACAAAAATGATCATAATTTATTAAAAGAAGAAATTTCTATATTTATAACAACTAATGGTGATAGCTTTACAAAAGCTCTACAATTCCATTAAAGTTTATTACTATTAATTGGGCATATTTACATTAGATTTGACACTAAGGATTTTCCAGTTAACTCTTCTATAGTAGTGAAAGGAGTCATATTGCAGTTGATGTAAAACAGGTAATAGAAGTATTCATACACACACATACATGTGGAATGTGTTCTGAAAATGTGCATTGAAATACAATTGTCATATTCTTGCAATTTATGATAAATCAAACAAAGCTTGAAGAACCCATATAAAGATATGGCAAGGAAAGCCGGAGGCTATTTCTCTATTCTACTCCATACTCTATGACTAACCCTGTCCCTTATTCCATGGCTGGAGTAAGATTGTAGAAAGCATTATGTTAGTCTGATGCAAAGCATGAGATTAAGTTTATGTCTATAATTGTGAGTTCACATATTCCTGGAACAAAGAGGTAAGTAATTAAAATCTTTGTTTTGAAAGAGCTTTCTCCAACTACTTGGAGAATAAAATGAACATTGTCAAAGTGAACAAGAGAGCTGTGAAGACAAAGAGTTTAAAGAACACCTGAGAGGAAAACTATCAACATTTAGTTATACTGTTTTGTGTAAATTACTTCCCTTCTCTAGGTTTAATTTTCCTTACTTATAAAGCATGATTTGAAAATCTACAAAATAAACTTCTATGTTGCTCTGTCACAGAAGGACCAAGAAAAATCAAGTTGTGTCAACTGACAAAGTATATCTGCATAAACTATAAATAGTAAGGTGAAGGGGACAGCTAGGTGGCTCAGTAGATTGAGAGCCAGGCCCAGAGACAGGAGGTCCTGGGTTCAAATCTAGCCTCACACTGCCTAGCTGTGTGACCCTGGGCAAGTCACTTAACCCCATTGCCGAGTCCTTGCCACTCTTCTGTCTTAGAACCAATGCCCAATTGGTTATAAGTCAAAGGTAAGGATTTTTTTTTAATTTTTAATAGTAAGGTGAAATTTTTCATTTCAAAGTAAAATTATAACATTTGCATTTAAAGTATATTTGCCCAGATAGGAAAAATTATAGTAAAATTGTTTTTTAAAAATATTTGTATTATTAAGCCTTCCTAATAAAATCAGGAGTGAAGCCAGGATGCCCATTATCATTTCTATTATTTAACACTGTACTAGAAACACTAGCAGTAGCAATCAGAGAAGAAAAGGGAATTGAAGGGATTAAAGTAGGCAATAAGAAGATTAAACTATCACTCTTTGCAGATGATATGATGATCTATTTAAAGAATCCTAGAGAATCAACTAAAAAGCTACAGTGGAAATAATCAACAACTTTAGCAAAGTTGCAGGATACAAAATAAACCCACATAAATCAGCAGCATTTCTATATATTTTCAATACAACTCAACAGCAAGAGTTAGAAAAAAGAAATTCCATTTAAAATCACTCTACACAATATAAAATATTTAGGAATCTATTTGCCAAGACAAACACAGGAACTATATGAACACAACTACAAAACACTTTCCACACAACTAAAACAAGATTTAAATAATTGGAAAAACATTAATTGTTCATGGGTAGGGATGAGCTAATATAATAAAAATGACAGTCCTAACCCAAATTAATATACTTATTTAGTGCCATACCTATCAAACTACCAAGAAACTTTTTTATTGAATTAGAAAAAATTATAACAAAAATATTTGTATTATTTGGCACAATTGATGCTCCTTGTCCTTCTAATCCATAAAAGGATATTTTTCTCTATTCACTATATGTAACTAAATTTAATAGACATTTATAAAGTGCCCACAACATGCAAGGTAAGAGGCAGCATGACCTAGCAAACAAAGAACTGCTCCCTGGCCCAGGAAGATATGCATCGAGTCCTACATCAGACACATACTGATTGGCTATATAATTCAGGGCTCTTCTCCCTGGTATCATCAAGGCTAGGAAAGCAGGATGGTGGTGACTTTGCACTGGTGAAACCATTTCTTCAATGGGCATTTTCTACATGAATGAAATCACAGGTCTATCTCTCCCCTTCTCTCTCTAACAACAAAAAAAGGGAAAGGCACTTTCCTAGGCACTGAAAACACAAAGGAGAAAAATAACTTTGATTGGCCCTCCAGAAGCTTACTTAATATTAAAGGGAATATGGCATATTTTCAGATAAGATATGATAGAGGCAAAGGAACAATGCAAACAAAATGTTCTCAGAGAAACTGAGGAAAGAGGGACACATTCAGGTGGGACAGATCAAGGCAGACTTAAAGGAGGAGGTGGCACCACAGCTCAAGTCTTGAAGAAAGACAAGGATCTGGATAGGAAGGGTTGAAGAAGGAATGCCTTTCTGATTATGTTCACGTAAGAAAGCTAGGGAGTGATGAGAAATAAGGCTGGAAATGGAGGTGGAGTCGAACCCTGAAAGCCATTCATTGTCAGGCTGAGGAATCTGTATTTTATTCCACAGGAAACAGGAGAATGGCACTGTCAGACATGGGCTTTAGGAAAATTATTCTGTAGCTAGTTGGGCAATGAGCTAGAGGAAAAGAATAAAGACACAGACACCAGTTAGGAAGCCATGAAAATAGTTTAGGCAACACATCATGATGGTCTGGGCTCATGGGTGATGGCCTTAGGGCAAGACTTGGCAACTGATTCAATGTGTAAAGTGTTATGGTGGGGCACCAGGGATGTTAATTATTATTATTAAAATGTAATCTAAATGGTTTTGGGTTCACACTGGGTTGAAGGAGAGACAGGACCAACCAGGATAGGGAGACCAGGGTTCACTGCCAAGCTGTTAACTGACACAGGAATGGCAGTTGGCCCAACAGTCACTCAGCCCACCTAGGCCATGGAACCAGCAGGCAGAAGGTAAAAGTATATAACAGTTTAATTGAGGGAAATAATAAAAGGATAGGAATAAGGGATTCTATACTTACAACCTAAGGGCAAACCACAGGGCAGGGGAAGGACTTGACTACACTATTCTATTGACCTAAGCCAGGCAGGGCCCAAAGGAAGAAGTACTGAAGTCACAGGGAGGCTTCTCCAAACCTGGTTCCAACCAGGTTTGGTCAGCTCAGCTAAAAGGCCTGAGGATGGCTTTCAATTGGGGTCTCACGGTGAGTCCAAGGATGGTCACGGGATGCCAAGAGCCAACTCCACCAGGTGATCCAAGGTACCCAGGCAGGGAGAGGGAGCTTGAGATGCTGTCCACCAGATCACAAACCACTTCCCCACTTGGTGCAGCTCTGCAGGTCTGTTGTCCACTGTTGAAAGCTTCACCTCTCAGGATCCCAGGGAATCTGGATGCAGTTTTTCCCTGACTCTGAGATCTCCCAGGGTTAGCAACAGTTATGTCCCAACCACTAACGGAGTCTCTCTCAGAGCACATGCCCCACTTCCTGCTCTTTCATTCCATCTTGGAATCCTCCAGCCCTTCCTGCTAGGTCCAACGCTAATACTAAATTAATTGCTAAATAACCCTGACAACAAGAGGGAAAGGAAAGGGAAGAGTCCATATGGACTCTCTGAAGTTACAAGTCTGGAGGACTGGAACCCTGTCGGTAGCATCAGCAACAAAACAGGGAAGTGAGAAGGAAAGGCTATTTTGGAAGGCAGATTAAAATTAGTTCGGTTTTTAACATTCTGAGTTTGTGGCACTGCCAGGAAACTGAAGTAGTGATGTTCAATGAGAGATCTGAGACCACAGCAATGGAAGCTTTAAAAGTTTGTTTGGGCTTTTATCTACTTACTCCTCTACTGCTTTTAAATTATTTTCTTTGTCAAGATTTAAGCTTGCATCATTTAATTCTATGAACACAGTCAAGATTCTGCAAAAAAGTCTTCCATTCATGATTTTGATTAGTGCCATATGTGTGGGCTCAAACATTCCACCTTACTCAAATAACCCCCTACCCCTAATAAAGACTGCTTCTAGAATTTAAGAACATCAATTCTGGTTAGGCTAGGACTGTGACAACTTGGTCTAAAGCAGCTTCTTAGAACTCTAAGCAAAAAATGTAGAGGCTCAACCATGCTGACAGTTTGAATAGGTGCTTACAAAGAGAGCTCCACAGAAACTGTCTGAGCTCTCCTACTATTTATCTGTTCTCTCTCACAAGAAAGCTGAGAAAATGTCATCTCTCTCTTCCTCCAATATTAAAAGGAGAAAGCTGAAGACAAAGACCATGCCTTCAACATAAACCCAGTACCAAGTGAACAAGTAGCAAATCATGATATTCTAAACTGAAAAGCAACAGCCTATACCTTCTGTTTATACAAAATGATCAACTGTAAAACCTCAGCTAAAACCACAGATTGAAAACCAATAGTTTACAGTTGTGTAGCAACTGTTATATCTAAACATCTGCTCTACTGACTGCCTGGCTTCTGCAGAGTTAAGGAACATATAAATCTGAAGAAAGTGTACGCTTGTACCTGCATTATTAAATAATCACTAAATTATATTCTAAGAGAAATAAAGACAATCAGCTAACATACCCATAACATGGGTTATTCTTCTGTCATATTTTAATCATGAAATACATCTTTTTTTTGTAACATGGAATAAAGTTACAAAGCAAGTTCTATTTAAATGTGTAACCACTACCAAAATCTATAGTAGTACAGTTGGGTAGGGTGCTGGGACTGCTGTCAGAAAGACTTGAATTCAAAGCTGGCCTCAGAATCCTGCCAGTTGTGTGATCCTGGGCAAGCACTTAACCTCTGTCTACCTCAGTTTCCTCAACTATAAAAATGAGGTTATTAATAGCACCTCTCTCCCTGGGTGGTTGTGAGGATCCAATGAGATATTTGTAAAGTGCCTAACACCTATTAATTACCTTCTTGCTTTCCTACAGTCAAATTATAATATAAATTGCTCCTATATATGTGTGTGTACATATATATTCCTATATAACAACATATTTCTAAACTAAAATTACAATACACATATATTTATTATATGTGTGCCATTTATTATCTATACTTACCTGTATATATACATTTAAGGGAAGGTATAAAGTAAACAGTGGCAGCACAATGAAAAACATAAGAGTTAACAACTAACTTCAAATCCTACCTCTGATTCTTATTGGCTAAGCGACTTTAAGCAAATCACTCAAGCTCTATGAGTCTCAGCTTTTTCATCAGTAAAATAGAAATAATTATTATACTAGTACTACCAAGCACACAAAGGTTGCTATGTAAATATGAAAGTATGTAGTTGAAATGGATAAGTAATTGGACTGAAATTTGGAGAAGGAACAAAGGGAAGTTACAACATGGGTGATGGCCTGAAAAAATCAGCAAGTCTTGATTAGGGCAAAGAATAGGTCCTCCTCTCCTTCCTCCATCACTCACTAACCTCTTGCATTGAGGTTCATGCTATTCATAGCTACCATCAAATCAAATTCCTGGTAGCTGTTGTCTACAAATTTCCCCTCCCTCTAAGTCAGTTCCCTCCTTCCTCAAAGAGTTCAATACTCAAATTACACATTTTTCTATACTCCCCAATTCCTGCTCTCAGACTAGGAGATTTTGTCCTACATACTTATTTTCTCTTAAGTACCCCAACCACTCAGTTCCTTGACCTACTCACTCCCCAATATCTAATTCTCCACCCCACTTCAGCAGCACACAGAAAGAATCATAGCTTTTCTCTTGCCATCACCCACAAACATACCATTTATCTCCCTGTTCAAGAAACCAGAAATCTTATCCAACTCTTTTGGCTTCTTGATTGTCCCTCTGTCTTCCTTTCCCTAACAGTTACTCTTCGTCCATACTATGACTTCCATTCCCCAGCCCCCTCAGTTCTCTCCCAGCCATCTCCCCTGCAGAAGCCTCGGTCACCTCTTCTCCACGTCTCGATTCCTTAGTAAACAATTCCACTCTCTGCTGTCCTTTTCTTGATGATGCCCTGCCAAACCTCAGCTTTGGATCCTTCCTGCCTTTCACTGCTTTCCCTCCTACACACATGCTGCTACACAAGATGAAGAAAATCTCATGACCATTTTGACTGGATTCAACACAAATTTATGTTCCATAATATCAACCGGCCCCTCCCTCACTGCAGCTAGGCAATCCTATTCTACTTCCCTTATGAACTCATTCTCCCACTCTCCATAGAACAGTTCTTCCATTTTTTTACAGAAAAAATTGGAGGACATTCTCTGTGAACTCCCTCTTTTTCCCTCTTTCTCATGTCCTATTACTCAGGTCCCTTCTACCCATTTCTCCTCCTTCAATTCTATTTGACATGATAAAGTAATCTGACTTGGGGCAGCTGGGTGGCTCAGTGGATGGAGATCCAGGCCCAGAGGTGAGAGGTCCTGGGTTTAAGTCTGGCTTCAGACACTTCCTAGCTGTGTGATCCTTGGTAAGTCACTTAACCCCTATTGCCTAGTCCCTACCGCTCTTCTGCCTTGGATTCAACACATGATATTGAGTCTAAGATGGAAGGTAAAGGTAAATGGCCTGACTTCTTCCCAAGGCTAACCCATCTACCTGTTCAAGTGATCCCATTCCATCCCATCTCTTCCAAAAGATGGTTCCCTCTGTCATCCCTACTCTTGTCACTTAATTTCAGTGCCTCTCCTGGGCTTATGCCCTACTGCCCTCAAACATTCCCATGCCACCCCTATCCTGAAGAAATCCTGACTTGATCTTCCTTCACTCAAATTATCACCCTATATCTCTACTTCCCTTTCCAGTAGAAATCCTCACAAAGGCCACCTGTCCCAGGGCCTCCACATTCGCTTAGCTCACTCTCTGTAAACCCCTGCCATCTGGCTCTCCACCTGCTTCCACCAAAACAGCTTTCTCCAAAGTTCATGAGGACCTCTTAGCGGCTAAATCAAATGTCTCCTTTCTCCCAGACAGCTCCTGAGCCCGTTGCTATCACTGTCTCCTCCTTGATCCTCTCTTCTTCCAGATCAGCCCCTCTGACGAGAGGTGTGCCCCTTGAGGACTTCTGGTCTGGGCCCCCTCTTCCTCTGCTTCTTTCCTTTGGGATCTCATTAGCACCCATGTTTTTGGCCTCTCTCTGCCACATCTCAAACCTCTTCCCTACCTCAATCTCACATCCTCAGGGGCTTTTCAGACATCTCAAACTGGACATCCTGTAGACATCTTAAACTCAGAAAGTTGAAAACAGAACGTTTTCTATTTCTTTTTTTTTTAATGTTTTTTTATTATTATTTTTTTTAAACCCTTACCTTCTGTCTTGGAGTCAATACTGTGTATTGGCTCCAAGGCAGAAGAGTGGTAAGGGTAGGCAATGGGGGTCAAGTGACTTGCCCAGGGTCACACTGCTGGGAAGTATCTGAGGCCAGATTTGAACCCAGGACCTCCGTCTCTAGGCCTGGCTCTTAATCCACTGAGCTACCCAGCTGCCCCCTTCTATTTCTTTTGAACATTTACCTTGCTACCTATCCCTGGGGCGGGCAGGATCCTCCTCCCGGGGCCTCAGGCTTATACCCTACAACAAGCCATTCAGGATGGCTCACTGTCTCTCCCCCCAGGCAGTATCTCTCAAAGCCCTTCTCTCCTCTAATCCTGCACCCCTCGTGGCCTCCTGCTTCCCGTCACCCCTCCAGCCGGTTCAGTGGCGGCATGTGGCGATCACCAGAAGTGAATCCAAAATGCTCCTTTGGCACACCAATCCCCCTGGTCGTGGGGCAGCAATGTCCTGATGCGGGGAGCAAGGCCTCCTGGGCACCCTGTCTCTGGGTTCTGGGCACATCTCTCGCAGTCTCCCAGGCGGGAACGCTTTCCCTTCTCCACTGATGATGGAGCTCCCCTGAGCAGGAAGCTTTCCCTCTGTGAGTGGCTGCCTATTTCTCCTGCACTTAACTTGCTGCCGATGGGTTCCACTGAAGGAGGTGAAGGAACTGGAGGCCAAAGTCCCCACCTCCAGTAGAATTGCTCTCCTCCTTATTCTGGTAAACCTCTCCTAATTCCATTTTAGTCTAGTTTGGGTTCCAGCCCTGGGGGGAGGGGAAGGTGTGTGAGGAGGAGGGCCATGAGCCTCCACCCAGCTCTCCAGGCCTGCTTACCTAAGGTTCTGCAGAGGTCTATCTAGAACGCCTTCTCCTTTTCTTCCTGCCTGGGAGGTTCAAGATGCTCAGGCTCTTTCCTGACTCCTGAAGGGTTCCTCTAAGCTCCAGGCCCTGGATGTCCCCAAAAACTCTGCCCTCCTTCAAGCCTCTCCCTTTACACATTGGCAGCCTCCTTGCCTCCTCACTCCACCAAATGCCACACAAGGCCACAACCATTGTGGTGATGGCCACTGCTCGGTCTCCTTGCTTCACGGCTCTCCTCACTCGGCTTCTTCTTACATTCAGCTGCCAAAGCCATTTTCCTTAGGCCCAGGGCTGAGCAAGCCAGTCCCTTACTCATTCCATTTTCCAGGAGATTCCAACTGCCACTAAAATAGTTTCTATTGCTGTTCCATTTCTATGGCCTTCTTCACAGGGCGAAACCAATCTTTATGGCATCCATGAAAAGTAGCCCCACCCCAGCCCATGTCCTACCCCTGCACCTTTGCCTTGGCTGACCCCCATGCTTGGTGTGCACGTCCTCCTTCCTTCTACCTTGCAACATGCCTCTTCCCCGGAAGATGCAGGTTAGGCACCCTCTTCTGCATTTCGCTTTTTCCCATCCTCCCTGCTTTGGCCAGAAATAGCTGGGGCACTGATGCGCGTGTCTATCGCACCGCGGGGGTTTCTAGACACTCTGTCCAGATCCCGACGTGGCTGCTTCCACCAGCAATTGATGGGATTCCCAGGCTGTGCCTGATGTGTCTGCCGTGTCTCTGGGACTCTCTGGGACGGTCGCTTTGTGGGAGACAGATCGCTGAACCCAAAGAAGCCAAGAGAGGGCCAGGACAGAGGCTGCAGGCACACTGCGCTGCCCAGCACAGAGGAGAAGCTAGCCAAGGAGAGCACGAAGGAAGGGCAAGGCAGAGAAGAGTGCCACGAGGATCTGAGAGGAGAAGAGAGGGCCACCGAGAGCCCCGAAGGCAGCAGTTCAGTCCAGCAGAGGATGGGGGAGAAAAAACCTCTGGGATTCAGCCAATAAAGCCTCTTTAGGAACATCAGAGAGAGCCCTGGGATTCCAGGTGAAGTAATGAGGATGAAGGTACAAAGTACAGATGACTTTTTCAAGTAGTTTGGGTGAGAAAGGAGGGAGAAATAAAGGATGATAAACTAAGGGGAGGCGATAGCACATTTGAATAAAGGAAGGAGAGAGCCAGCAGACAGGGAATGACTGAAGAGGAGTATGGGGGGAGGGGGGTGTCAAGGGGAACAACCTGCTGGAGAGGGGAGGGAGGAGAGCATCAATAGCACATGTCAGGGCCAAGAGAAGGTCCATCTCACTATCACATGCTTAGGGAAGAAAGAAGCGAATCCTATCAAGGGATCCTGAGATGAAGAGAAGGGAAGCAGAAGGTCTCCTGAATGGCAGAGAAGAGCACTGGTTTTTTGGAAGAAAGGTAATCTGTGCCCTTCTGATACAGTCCAGAAGTAGTCTTCATGAAGAGAAAACAGAATCAGGAAAATAGGTTTTAAACAAGTCTTCCAATGAAATTTAAGCAATATGAAAATCTGATGGGCTCAAATGATGCAGAAGGAATTCTCCAGCAAAAAAAAATGAACCCCTTAAAGCCCAGTACAAGGTCCTTCTACCTGGCATTAGTCATCTGCACGTGGGCAAGGTAGCCATTTGAGAGCAATTTACAAGAAGTAGGTCATCAGGGGAAAGGGGACAGTATAATCTCAAATAATTATTTTAAAACTTACATTTTCTGTCGTCATGTCAGACTGGAATCTTTTTTAGTTTTTCTAAAAGCATAAAAAAACTCTTCATCTTCAAAAATACTTCAAAAGAAACATCCTGTTAAATAAAAAAGAAGCACAGATAAATAAGATCTTGAGAATATTTTTGAAATATTTTTTCCCTGTCCAAATGAAACTAGGAAGCATAAGAAAAATAAAGTGTTTTGGCAAATCTAGTTGGACCTGTCCCTTTTTCTTATATGTACCCAAGTTCATCTAAATCATAATGAAAGGGATGATAGTACAGAAGATACTCTCTTTTTAAGGCCCAGTGTATGTTTATTCAATGTTAATATGACTCTATTTGATAAAACCAATGCAATGTAAACTAGACATTATCTAAAAACTAAAATTACTTAAAAGGTATGCTGAATCAGAATTGGTACTTAAAGTCTAAGATTGGTTTAGAGGGAAAAAAATCATTCACTTTTTTATTTGTTATGTTTTTATGCTTAAGATAGTGGATCATATGAAAGATCTAAGGATATCATAAACTATTCACCAATTTTGGGCTTCCCCATTCTGAGATTCAAAGAATCACCACAAAAAAAAAATGTAATGAAGCTAATAAGTATTATTCACAGCTCTACTGCATATTTGCAATGGCCACAAAAGTAGATATGAACCATACCTACACCAGAATTCAGCATTCCTGAGTCAGGATCATTAATGGAGCCAATAGTGTTTTGAATATTAACACTAAAACTCTGGATCTTCAGTATTAAATGATTAGCAAAGTAAT
Organism: Gracilinanus agilis; assembly: GCF_016433145.1. Taxonomy (NCBI): domain Eukaryota; kingdom Metazoa; phylum Chordata; class Mammalia; order Didelphimorphia; family Didelphidae; genus Gracilinanus; species Gracilinanus agilis. The sequence goes on from NC_058132.1 coordinate 629,046,514, forward strand.
TCATAAGTCATAAAAATACCAAATATAATATCTAGCTAATTAAAAAAATAATCTGAGAGCAGTAAGTAAATTTAAAATAAACACAGAATTTCTGCTATCTACCTCCAGAGAAAGAACTGATGAAAGCTGAATGCATATCGAAGCATCATATTTTTCACTTGGTGTTTTTTTTTTAATACGAATCTTATTCCACAATATGACCAATATGGAAATATGTTTTACATGATTAAACATGTAGAGATAGCCTAGATTAAATTGCTTGCCATTTAAGGGAGGAGCGAGGGGGGCAATTTCAAACTCAAAATTTTGGAAAACAAATGTTGAAAATTGTTTTTGCATGTAATTGGAGGGGAGGGTAATTTTCTAAACATAATATTCTTGGGCAATTTAGGCCTACTATAGAATTTTAAAATTGGATGGATCATTTAATGCAACTCAAATGTTTCAAGAATAAGAAAACAAAGGTCCAGGGAGGTTGTAACTGATCTAAACTCATAGTATAAGTCTAGGACTCTTTATGAATTCTGTTGTCATTTTACCAATAAAATGAGGCTACTAGTTACATTACGATCAACAAGATTGCTGTATTAAAAAGTAATAATATATGTTAAAGCACCTTTAAGTCATTAAAAATGACACAAAAAGAAAGTTATAACAAATAGTTTTGTGAAACCAAGCAATTTTCCTTCTATCTCCCTCTCTCACAATAACCCTAATGAATTGCAATTCATTACTGCCTTCAATTCTCTATCCTTCTCCCCCTTTGACTTCCCTTATTCTCATACTTGTTCCTGACCTTTTGACTATTTAAATAACTTACTATATATAGAATTCTATAACCTTCCTTTCCTAGTTCCTTAACTCCTTCTCTGTTCAAAAATCAAATTAATTTCATAAGAAATTAAGAAATCATTCAAAAGAAAATAAGAAACGTATACAAGTAGTATAAACCTACTTTTATTTAGATGGAATAAAGTCATGCTATCATCATTCCCAACAGTGTTCCAAATCTCCTCTTTCCTCAAGTACACAAGTGAAACTCCACCCCAAACTCTATGAAAGATTAAGCATTATATTTTATTTAGAACAAGGATTCTTTCAACTTCCTTTTCTACATGAAACTGTCTAGTAATATCATACATTTTTACTATCTCAAAAGATGAGGTAGTATGATATATAGTCAATAGAAGTCCTGGATTTAGTCGGGGGACTTGAATTCTAGGGGCTGTTAAACCCTACTCAAGAAATAACCTTTCTGACCTTTCTTCATCTATAAAACAAAATTAACAACTTGATATCCTTTCTCTCAGAAGAACTGTGAGAATCAAATGGGATAATACGTAGCATCTAAGGTTTCCCTGACCTGTCATACTCCCTCAGTAAATTATACCAACTTCTAGGTATTTTATGGAAAACAAATATTCCCAAGCCATAGTTGACCTACTCCTTCCTATTTATTTACTTTTACTAGTCAGTGCCCTACTTTAGTTCAAAACAAAAACTATTTAATGAAATTCAGTAATATAGTAATAAGCAAAACATTTTTCCCATAAACTTTAAGTTTATTCTCCCATAAATATATACCACACATCCTCAGGGATAAGAATAAACATACAAAGATTCATATGTAGGTCATTTTACCTGCAGAGAACACATCTTGGCCATAACAGCCATATGTAGTGGTTTATACTCAGAAAACATGATTTTTAGCATGATTTTAGATTAGTGTAGCAGTTAGAGGGCTTACAAGGTCAAAATTATGTTTATGATAATATAATGTTTTAATTTCTAATATGGTAAATATTAGAAGCTCAAGTGGGGGTTGGGGGGAAGAGACCATACACCTCAATTCTTAAGAATATAAAGGAGTAAAACTATCAATAAGCACATGAAAAAAGTGAAATCCCTCCTGATTAGAGAAATGCAAATTAAAACAACTCTGAGATACCACCTTACACCTTGTAGACTGACCAATATGGCAACAAAAGAAAGTGACAAATGTTGGAAGGAATGTGGCAAAATTGGCACACTAATGCACTGCTGGTGGAGTTGTGAATTAATCCAGCCATTCTGGAAGGCAATTTGGAACTATGCCCAAAGGGCTTTAAAAGGCTGCCTGCCCTTTGATCCAGCCAGACCACTGCTGGGTTTGTACCCCAAAGAGATAACATGGGAAAAGACTTGTACAAAAACATTTATAGCTGCACTCTTTGTGGTGGGAAAAAATTGGAAAATGAGAGCATGACTGGGGAATGGCTGAACAAATTGTGGTATTTGTAAGGATGGGGGATGGGACAAAAAAAGAGCCAGAAGAAAGCCGCTGGTGACAGTTACTGACAGTTGGGACCAGAGAGGATGCTGGGTAATTCTCCAGAGGAAGAAGGAAGAAGGGATTTCAGGTGGAGGACTGAGAGAGGGAGGAGGAGAACATCTCAGCTAGAATCCAGTCCTGAGGGCTTCCTGAGGATCTTTCTTTGGACACTGAAACCCTGATTCCCTAGTCAAAGGCATCTCATCACTTCTCATTGTGATAATTAAATTAAGTCTACACTGCCCATCTTTAGATATAATCACCAAAGGTGAGAACACCTCCAATTCTGGGAGGTCCCTAACCCAGCCTGCTAGAGTCAACTGACTGCCCCCTAGGCAGTATTATGAGAATTGTCTATTGTGATTGGACATGCAAATTAGGAGGGAGGAACAGGAAGTAACACATAAGTGACTCCTTTAAAAGGAGAAGGTCCTCAGTGGAAGAGAGCATCTGTGAGGACATCTTCTGGTTGATGGAGGAGTGTCGGATTGCCGAGACTCTGGTGGGACCTCTGACTGCTTCCCTTTGAATTGTCACCTGGATAAGTTAGGCTGACTCTTCCTTTGGCTTTTCTGGAGGCTCTACCCTCAGGGAGGCCTCTCTTGCCTCTCTAATTATAAAAGGCCTTGTGGCTAGAAGCCTTGTTTAATTAACCTCTACGCCTCTCTGCTGGGCCTCTAAATTCTTACCTGGTCCGGGCCAGAGTTTCTCTCTCTCAATTTCCCTACCTTCCCTGTAAATAAACACCATAAAAGTCAATTTTGACTTGAGATTATTCCTTAATTGGGGAAATTTCTCCTGGCGACCACCTTTTAATATATTGAACCCATAAAACCCCTATTTCTCCCTTACATCACACAGCAAGACTTCAACCGTCGAGACACCTAAGTTGGGACTCCATTTTGGGAATGATCTCTTAGGCTCCTTCCCCCATTACCCAACCTTGCTGAGAGACCCTTTCCAGTCTAACTTACAATTATAGAAAGGATAGAAACAGAAACAGAAGGAGAAAGGGAGGGAGATGCTTAGGAGTGGGAACCCCAAAGGTTCCCACCCGAGTGATGGTCCCCATAGAAATAGAGAAGAGGGCACCCCAAATCCCTCTGCCCTTCACCCCTTCCCCCAATCCCTGAATTGTGATTAATAAAAACCATTCATTAGGGGGCAGCTGGGTAGCTCAGTGGATTGAGAGCCAGGCCTAGAGACAGGAGGTCCTAGGTTCAAATCCGGCCTCAGACACTTCCCAGCTGTGTGACCCTGGGCAAGTCACTTGACCCCCATTGCCTACCCATACCAATCTTCCACCTATAAGTCAATACACAGAAGTTAAGGGTTTAAAATTTAAAAAAAAAAAAAAAAAGCCATTCATTAGTCAGATAGTGTTCCAGAGTGCCTGAGAGACAACGAGGGGGAGGGGAATGACAGCTTGGACTGGCTGCCCCCATCTTGGAGCCAGATCACCCGCTGTGAAGCCTTGGGAGGCTTGCATGAACCCCGCCTTCATTCAGAATTGGATTGGGGTCCCCCATACCTCCTCTTATAGGGAAGCCTCGCCCCTAACTACTGTGGGGCGGCTCAACCATCCAGGTCACCCAGTTTCGGGGTAACACCCCCTTCTCAAAACAGAATGGGGTAAATTACTGACATAAAAGAAGCATGAAAGAGTATTCTCAGTGCAGGGGAAGATGGGAGAGGTGGGGAGGAGAGCATGTGAGCTTTATTCTCACCAGAACTGAATCAATGAGGGAAGAATATACACAATCAATTGGGTATAGAAAGCTACCTTACCCTACAGGAAAATAGAAAGAAGGAGATAGAAGGGGAGGTGGGCTGAAAGAAAAGAGGGCAAATTGGAGGAGGGAGAGGTCAGAAACTAAATAGGAATAAATAGGACAATATTCATAATGATGCAAAAAATTTTAAAAGTCTCTCTAATAAAGGTCTCATTTCTCAAATACATAAAAATTAGTTAAATATATAAAAATATAAGTCTTTCCCCAAATGATTAGTGGTCAAAGGATAAGGAACAGGAAGTTCTCAAACAAAGTAATTAAAGCTTTCTATCATCACGCAAAAAATGCTCTAAGTCAATATTAGAGAAATACAAATTAAAACAACTCTGAGGTACCATCCTACACCTTTCATATTGGCTATTATGACAGAAAATGAAAATGACAAAATGTGGAGGGGACATAGGAAAGCTGGGACACAAATGCATTGTGGAGGGAGTTCTAAATTGATTCAATCATTCTGTGGAGTAATATGGACCTATGCCCAAAGGGCCATAAAACAATACATACCTTCTAGGTTTATATCCCAAAGAGATTTTTTTTTTTAATGGGAAGGGTTTGTATGTACACAAATATTTAAAGCACTTCGTTTAACTCTGGCCAAGTCACTCAATCCCCATTACCTAGCCCTTCCCACACACTTCTTTTCCTTTGAACCAATATACTCTATTGACTGCAAGATAAGGTAAGAGGTTTGTTTTTTTTTTTGTTAATGTAGAAAGACATCTCATTAAAACCCTCCAAACATTTAAATAGAAATCCTGAAAATCACAGGAGAAATTAACAAAAAAAGAAAAAAAATTATCAAATTAATTTTAAAAATAGCTGTTTTTTTTTAAATAGTTGCCATTAGCTAGTTTGACTAAGAAAAATTAAAATAAAAACAAATTAACACTGTAAAAATGAAAAAGGTGAATTTATAACTAATAAAGAAGAAATAAAAGCAACTGTTAGAAGCAGTTTCACAAAAAGAACTGGAAAGACCTACATGAACTGCTACAGAGTCAAGTGGAATATAAGATCTGTCTTTCTCAGAAGAAGTGATTCACTCTAATATTTTCAAGAACCGAGATAGAAGTTATTGTTTTCCTTCCTTTTAGAACACCCCCATTTTCTCTAAAAACAAAACCCTTGGCCTGTCCACTTCAAATTTCAAAGGCTTTGAGGAATGGAATAGTTAACTGACTTGTCTTTTAAAAATGTCAAAGAAGATTCCTGTTATGACTGGCATCTGGCCAAAACAAAGGAAAGAAAGTGGGGAAGGGGAGTTTCTAAGATTAGAAGTCCCTATAAACTGCATCTTTGAACTCAATACTTTGACATTCCTCAAGCATTCAAAGCCAGGAATGTCCCTTTCGCAAAAAATTAAACTACTGTCATACTTTGGCTTCTCAACTCCATGTTTGTGAACTTATTGCAGTGGTGGGGGGTCACTGTTTGCAACCCTGTCCCACTCAGTGAAATAAGCAGTACCAGGAAAACATTATACACAGGAATGGCAGTAATGTGGAATGACTGACTGTGACCAACTTAGCAATACCTGGCAATACAATGATCCAGCACAATTCTCAGGGACTTATGACAAAAAAAATATCCACCTCCAGAGAAAGAACTGTTGGAGTCAGAATGCAAATAAAAGCATACAATCTTTCAATTATTTATTTGGGCTTATTTTGGAGGTTTTGGTTTTATACAATTATTCACTTACAAAAATGAACAATATGGAAATATGTTTTGCATGATAATACATGTGTAACACATATCTTATTACCTGCCAGTACCAGGAGGGGGAAGGGAAGGGAGGGAAGGAAATAAATTCAATCTGATAACTTTGGAAAACTTGTGTGGAAATGTTATTACATGTAATTGGTAAAAAAAAACAAAAAAACACAACATTAAAAAAGAAGCTGTTTCACTCAACTACATGCCAATAAAACTGAAAATTTAAATGAAATAGATGAATATTTACAGAAATATAAGTTGCCCTGATTAAGAAAAAAGAAAATAGAATAAATTACTCTATCTTGGAAATGGAACAAGCTATAAGTGAACTCCCAAAGGAAAAAAAAATCCAGAATCAGAAGGATTTACAGGTGAATTCTACCAAATATTCAAAAAACAATTCCAATAATATGTATATAAACTATATGGAAAATTGGTAAAGGAGGGACCATACTGTGTAGAGTAAGAAATCAGTGTTATTCTCAAATATATTAGCAATATTAATATTTCCAAAATGAACACACCTAGGACCCCAGTAGAAGTTAATAAAGTTGGTCCCTCCAATACAGCAACCCTTGCAGGACAAGATTGCCCCACCCCATTCAGAATACAAGGGACTCTTTAATTACCTTTGGCCTTAGTGAGAAGGAAACAACTTGTCTTTATTATCAGAAGCAGCCAGGGTCTTTACTATACAAAATATTTTTAGTGTTTTGGGATGTGTCTTTTAAGTTGGTATTTTAAAAATGTTTAAAACTGTAGTCTAGTGATTTAGGAATAAGTTTTATGAACCAGAGGTTAAGCTAATAGCCTCTTCCCTGTTTTACAGCTCCCTTCCCCAGTTCCTTTCACAAGCAACCTTTGGCTGCTTTAATTTGCATTCGTAGTCCCTTCACCTCTTACTATCCCAAACTGTGCTAGTGCTCATCCAAAGGGGTGACTGCCCAAGAGAATAGGTGGGCTAGAAACTCTGGAAAAATACAATAGTTGCTTGTCAGAGGCAGCAATCTCCCAATCAGCCCTGTACCCAAAGTGTATCATAAACTGTTCTAGATTTGTATGCAGATTAAAACCTGATTTAGACTCCAAAAAGGTTAATTTGGAGGATGCCCCCTTCAGGAAGGCTGAAAAGTGACTGGGGTGAATGTGTTAGGATGATGTCATTTAACCTAAGGGTTGTACAGTGGTACCTTGACACACCAGTTTAATTCATTCCATGGCCAAGCTCATGACTCAATATGCTCATGTGTCAAACTGAATTTCCCCATTTAAATGAATGGAAATGCAATTAATCCATTCTGGCCCCAAAAAAACCACATGAATTTTTTATTTTATATGCTTTTAAATACAAAAATATATTTTATAAACAACAAATAAATATATTTGTACATAATAAGAAAGAATGTAAAGAAATAAACTTGCTTGTAAAATGTTATTTACCTTCAAGGTCAGGTAAAGATGCTGGTGGAGGTTTTCATTTCATGTACTATTGTTTAACATAACTTACTCTCTACACACATAATGCTATATTTAAATGCAAAATTGACATTACATATACTTGTGATATGTAACTTTATTGCTAAACTTAATTGCTATTTGTTTATTTTACTTAATTATCATTTTCTTCATTGAATTTTGACTGTTTTACCACACTTTCCTCTCTTTCACTTAGTGGTCCTTTTCAACAAAAACCTTTCCATGAAAATTTCTTTCTTCCTCCCTTTCAGAAAGTTTGGATAATGTATGAGTCAAGTGTTGTTACACAACTCCAATGCACAACCTGTTGCAACTTTTTATAGATGTCTTTTCAATAAACTGTTTAATTTTTTTCACAAATCCTCAACATTTTCTTAATTTCATTTGTACTGATTAGCTCATCAACCTTGAGTTCCTCCCCACTGCTGCTGCAACTCCTTCAATTCCTCCATCATCATGACCCATGGTTAAAAGTTAAGAAATTTGCCCAAAAAACTGATAATAAAGACAAAAATTAAAAAAGCAAAAGCAATTCAATACAGATGCTCGCACAGCCAGATAAACACTGAACTAAATGAGAAAGCCTTGTGTAACTTGTGAAACCGAACATTCCCAGGCTATCTAGTGGAGGGTGACAAATAATGATTCAAATATCCACTGACTTAAAGAAAAAAATCCCAATCATGACTACTTGTATCTCAAATTGCTCATGACTTAAGGTGCTCATGTATCAAGGCACCACTGCATTTTTCTATAAATAAGGGGTTTTTCCTTTAAGCTAGAACCTTTTTTTAGCCAACTTTTTTCTTTCTTTCTCAATAAAGCATTGCATTTGAAATGACTTCCTGGTCCCCTGAACCCCTTAAACTTCCACTTCACACACAACTGAACTCTTTTTGACAAAAATATGATTTTAATACTTAGATCAGGAAGAGTCAAGCAAGAAAAAGGAAATTACAGTCCAATTTCCCTAATGAATATTAATGAAAATGTTTAAATAAAATGTTAGCAAAAATACTTCAGCAACAATATATCACAAAGATTATGCACTACAATCAAGCTAGATTTGGACTAGGGATACAAGGCTGAATCAATGTTAGAAAAACTAACTATATTAATAATAAAAATCATAAATGATAATAAAATCATACTTATTTAAATAAGATGAAAAGGCTTTTGACAAAAGCCGTCATTCTTATTTTTAAAAAGCACTAGAAAGCATAATGGAACTTTCCTAATAATGATAACTAATACCTATCTAAAATCAAGAAAAAGTATTATTTGCAATGAGTATAAGAAGCTTTTCTAATAAGATCAGGGTTCATGAAGCAAGTTTATTAATCATTACTGAATATTGTAATAGAAATGCTAGCTATAGCATTAAAAAAAGAAAAAAAATTTTAAAATATGCACATGTTGGGACAGCTAAGTAACACGGTGGAAGAGGACTAGGCCTGGAGTTAGAACCTGGGTTCAAATTTGACTTCATACACTTCCTAGCTATGTGACCCTGGGCAAGTCACCTAACCCCAACTGCTTAGCCTTTACCACTCCTTTGGTGTTACAATTAATACTAAGACAGAAGGTACAGGTTTAAAAAAAAAAAGTAGAGGCAAAGAGTAAACAAAATCATTACATTTTGCATTTGATATAATTAAGAGAACCCTAGAGATAACTAAAAAAAACTAATTGAAAAATTAACGACTTCAGGAAAGTTACAGGATATGAAATAAAACCACACAAATCACCCAAATTTCTGCATATATCCAACAAAATCCAGAAGGAATAGTTGGAAAGAAAAATACCATTTGAAATAACTAGACAATATAAAATGCTTGGAAGTCTATCTATTACATACACACAGAAATTACATGAACATAATTTCAAAAAGTTTACAGAAATTCAGATCTAAATAAATAAAGAAGGGGCAGCTGAGTAGCTCAGTGGATTGAGAGCCAGGCCTAAAGACAGGAGGTCCTAGGTTCAAATCCGGCCTCAGACACTTCCCAGCTGGGCAAGTCACTTGACCCCCATTGCCCACCCTTACCACTCTTCCACCTAGGAGCCAATATACAGAAGGGCTTAAAAATAAATGAATGAATGAATGAATGAATGAACGAGTAAATGAACAAATAAATAAATGAGCAAACAAATAGATAAATAAATAAATGAATGAATGAATAGATAGATAGATAAGCAAACAAATAAATAAATAAATAAATGAAGAGATGGTCATTGCTTATGAGTAGGATAAGTCAATATAATAAAAATTGTGTTACATAAAACAGTTTATTCATTCAGCGTCATAGCAATCAAACTACCCAAGAATTATAGAGCTAGAAAAATTAATTACAAAATTTGTCTGGAGGAAAATAACATCAAGAATATTATTATAAGAATCAATTTTTTGAAAATGGCTTAGCAGTATTAGATCTCAAACAACAGTACAAAGCTTTTTCTACAACTCCTGCTTTCTTGGATTCCTTTGATGCATAATAAATTTTGTTCTATAGTCTCATTTATTCTGTGTATGTCTTTGCTTTTTAGGTGTGTTTCTTGTGAGCAACAGATTGGGGGGAAAACGGGTTCTCATACAATCTGTCATTCTTTTGTCTTATTGAACTACTTAATAAATTTACATTTAAAGATATGAAAGTTAGGTTTATGCTTTCTTCCATTTTGTTACTCTTCCTCTTCTTTAAAGGTAATACTTTCCCTCTTCAGTTCTTTTTCTCTAATCTACCTTAAGGAAAGAAAATTCTCTCTTGCTCACCCTTAAATCACACCACCCCCTCTTGTTTGTCTCCTTTCCCTGGTTTCAGAATCTTATTTAATAATATGAGGCACTTCATGAATTTGTGTGTCATTCTGTACATAATAGACATTTAATAAATGAACTGAATTGACTAAAGATCTGTTATTGTTATTCATCTTATTCTAACACACAAGATTTGAGTCAAGTATTATAGTCACATATCTATATTTCAATGATGTTCTTATTCCTATAAAAACTTTATTAAAAACACAAATAATTTTAAAAGGTTTTAAAATTAAATTTTTATAAACTAGTACTGTATTCAAATACAATCACAATAAAGAAAAGCATTTACTATCTAGAAAGCTGAAAAATATATGCCTATAACACTCTCCATTTTTTTTCAAACCCTTCACAATTGCAACGTTTATCATTGGATTAAAAAAAAAAAAACTCCCTAATGTAGTACATCTTTGTAACATAGGCAAAATTAACTACCATTTAAAATAAAGCTTATCAATTTTTATGTTCTATCAACATTCATTAAAAATTAAATTCTACCTATTACTTATATCTTTATGCGACAACTAGCACAGTGCTCTATGTACAAATGAGAGCTTAAGTGTTAACTAAAACATTAAATTAGAGATTAGAGAAATTTCAATACTTAACCTCTAATTCCAAAACAGAAAATATGGGGGTACTTCTAGTTGGCACTTTTTAAAAATAAAAACTGCTATAGAAATACAACTAACTAGGTTTTTTTTTCATTAATGGTTTACATGGTCTTAAATTATATTCCCTTAAAATGCCAACAGAACTAGAATACTAATTAATATGATTAAGTATTTTTTAATCCTCAAAACTGGGTGATATGGGGGGGGGGGTTTACACTGTTTTTAGAGACAAAATTTGCATGGTCTTCTAATGCTTTAAATTTCTGGACAGCAAAAATATAATTAAATCCAGATTTTAAGAAGTCACCATTTTGAGTGGCACTGGTAATTTCTGAAAGATGAAATGAAGTCATGTGCACTGATGCAGAATGCTTTGTCAAGGCTCAAACCCAGCTCTGTCACCAAGCTTTAACACCAGTAAAAACAGTTGGGTTTCTTCTTCCAGCTTCATGAACACTTTTTGTCCAACTCAAAAAGCCAGACTTCATGACCTCACCATCTGCCATGACCTCTTGTCAGTTTCAAACAATGCGCCTCACACAGATGGTCTCAAAATGTAGACCCTTTTTTATTCCCAATCACTACTCTACTTGGCAGCTTGAATCACTCTGCTTTCAAGATGGTACAACTATAATGAGAAACTAGGTAAGAGAATGAACACATTAAAAAATGAACACTAAAGATTTATTTTTAAAAAAAAAAAAACTTTGGATAGTAAAATATGTAGCTTTACCTACACGGGAAACAGAGACCTTAAAATGCTATTATGAAAGATACCAGTGGAAATCAAAATTACACAAAGGCACCATATCCAAAAGGCAAACACATCTAATAACTAATAACTGTCTATGTCATTTCTAAAGGAAAAAGTTCCTAAATAGAATTTAAATTCTTAAAAACATTTCAGTTCCCTAAATAAACTTCTATAAGAACTGAGTTTTGTATATTGTCTTAATTTAGTACAATAAATTAATATCCTTCTAAATAAAGATATAATAAAAGATATTCAAATGCTGATCGCACTTATGGCACCTCATAACCTATGGAGTAACAACTGATAAGAAATTATACTCCTTTCACTTTTTTTTTTTAAACCCTAGGCAATGGGGGTTAAGTGACTTGCCCAGGGTCACACAGCTGGGAAGTGTCTGAGGCCAGATTTGAACCTAGGACCTCCTGTCTCTAGGCCTGGCTTTCAATCCACTGAGCTACCCATCTGCCCCTCCTTTCACTTTCACTGACCTTTTTGGAGTTGCAAAACAAATCTGAGATAAGCATTAGAACCAGGAACAATTTTTAAAAACACACAAGCAATCAAATATTTTATTAAAAACAAGAACCTAAGTTATGGTAAGGGAAAGGTTCCTCATCCAATAAAAACTGCTTGAAAAACTAGACAAGTTTTGGCAGAAATTAGGTTTAAAACAGCAACTTAAATTATATCTTACGAGCTCCAAATGGAAATGGATCAGAATATATATGATGCTACGTCACATCTCCAGACCTTTGTGCTGGTTATCCTCTCCATGTCTGCAGTATTCTTCCTCCTTGCCTGCACCTCTTATAGTCTCCAGCTGCTTTCAAGTCTTATCTCAAACACAACCTTCTACAGAAGGCCTTTCCTCATCCCCTCAACTGCCAGGGCCTTTCTTAGGACTCTACTGAATAAGTCTTATGTATTTTTATATATGCATATGTTGGCTCCCCTTATAAATGTAAGCTACATGAGGGCAAGAGTTGTTTTATTTTTGCCATTATATTCCCAACACCTAGCACAGTTGCTAGCATATAGTGGGTGCTGAATAAATACTTGTTGATTATTTGGAATAAAAGGCCACATTCTCTTAAAAAAAAAAAAAAAAATCAAAGGAGACTGCCAAGAGTTATCTTTCCCAGGTGGGGGAGAGTGTAAATTCTTAAGCAAACAGGGGATAGAGGTGATCATGAAGGTCAAGAGACAATTTTGATTATATAAAATTAAAAAATTTTGCACAATATAACCAATGAAGAATGAAGATAAACTAGTGAGGAGAAATAGTTGCATCAAATATCCCTGATTAGTCCAATATCCAAGGCACACAAACACACATGTATAACAACAAGAACCATTCCCCAAGTGATAGTCAAAGGATATGAACAAATTTTAAGAGAAATACACATATTAACCCTGAAGTTCTACCTCACAAGAATGATGCAAAATGGGAATTCAATCAATTTTAGAAAATACTAATCAACTGTTGGTGGACTTATGAATTCATTCAATCATTTTGGATATCAATTTGGAATAATACATTAAAGGCAAAGAAACTGTTGACCACAAGGTCAAAAAAAAAAAAAGACCCAAAATATTCATAGAATATTTCATAGAATTCCCCCTAATAGAAACAAATAACTCAAAACAAGGTGAGTGCCAATCAATTGGGAAATATCTGGGGGGGGAAAACTAATTAGTGTATTCAAATTCCAGTTTAATTAAAAAAAAAACAAAACGACATAATGAGTTCAAAGAACCATGAGAAGCACTATATGAATTGGTTCAGAGTGAAAAAAGAGCCAAAAGAAGACTGTATATGCTGCATGCAACAGTGTAAATGTGGTCACACAAGGAAGTCAAACTCTAAGTAATTAAAAAACTATGACTGTTCTGGAGATACCTTCCTTCTCAGAGGAGGAGGGAATCTACTTAGATTGGATGTTGTCTATATTATCAAACAGGTTATCAGATGTTTCTGATTGATTGTTTTTCTTTTTTACAAAGGAGGATTCAAGGTGAAATATTTTCAGAAATGGCTGCAATAAAGGGATTAATAATTTTCAAAGTGTTAGCATGAAAAATGTTTTATTATAAATAGGGTTCACTTAATTTAATTCTAGATATTGGAGGAAACAGATAAAAGTAAGTGGAACAAGAAGGCAAATATATTTTCTTAACCTAGGTCAAAAAGTTGGGTAATTTCTGATAAATAGAAAAATCAGAACTGACACAAACTCTACCCACTGCTGATTATATTTAACAAAAACTAGTTAATAAGGTATCAATCAGATCTTTTATTAATAATGGATATCTTAGTATATACCTAATATATAAACATAAATGTTATTTCCTGAGTACCATAAGAAAGGTCATTCTGAACCATTAAAGAAAGATCAAATTATTTTCAGTGGTATCTTATAATATTTTAATTATTTGAAAATTAGCAACACATAAATACTTTAGGTGGTAACTAACTCTATTAATCAGAATGTCCACTACTTGATCATATCAGATAATTGAGAATTGAAAATACACAAGAATGCTCCACATTCTCCAAGTCAAGTGAGACAACTGGGAACTCCTGGGGTCTCCAAGGTTCTTTCAGGGTATCTATGAGGATGAAACTATTTTCATAATAACACTAAAATATTTTAATTTCTAATACATTAAAAGCCGATAGATATAACCCACATAAACAAATGCCTTTCAAGAGTCTTCAGTATCTTTTAGGAGTAAAGACAGGATCTGAGACCAAAAAATTCAGGAACTGCTACTCTAGAACATAGCTTTAAATCTGTTGGAAAAGGGTCTGAGTTCCTTAGAGTAGCAGTCAGAACACCTCCACTGAAAAAGTGAGCGTCTTCTAATTAACATTTAACATATAATTTTTAACAAATTTCATTATTGAGTTACCAGCTTAGAGAAAGCAGAAGTAAAATGAAGATAGGGAAGAGAGACTTGTTAGAGGTAGAGAGCATGATATATTAGAGTTGACATGCTGAAGATAAAGAATTGTACATTACCATGATAAATATTTATAATCATGATCCTGGGTTATCAAGAAAATATTAAATTATATTCAGTATTAATTTAAGAAAACAGGAAATTTAGAAATATTTATATAAAAATTGTTTAAATTTCTAAATGCTTAAATGGATAAGCTTGAGTTACCTGAAAAATTCACCAATTTGATATATGATGTTAATTCATAGTAAAGCCTAAATTAAATATAACTGTACATTTATGTTACTTCCCACTCCTCCATCTGACCTCAAAAAATCTTTTATTGCTAATTCATTTTATTCAAAATAATTTTTAAAACATTAGAATATTTTCAAATTTTAGTTAACTATGTATTACATTTAAAAAGTAACATCTCTGTTTAACGGTAGAATATGTGCTTCTGTCAGAAAGAAATAACATTGAAGATCATCCTAGTTTAGAATAAAATGAGGTTTTTATAACATTTCAAAGAACATAACAAAAAGGTTCTTTTATTAACCAGTACAAACCAAATTTTAAACCTCTAATTTATGCTCAGGGCTTAAATGGATTAGACCACCTGTTGCACATATGTTGCTTAATAGGGTCAAAATTTCTAGGCCAGTACAACTCTTGATTAACCAAATGTTTGTCAAGATAAAACCTTGCCTGCTCTATCCCAACAGGCAATGCATTCTTACACTTCCCAAGCATATTAATATTTTTAAAAGTTAAAAATATTTTATGAAAAAATTAGATTTCTGAACTGTTTAACAAATATAAATATGGGGGAAGTGAGAAATTAAGAAAGAAATCAGTGAGAAAATTCCAGTTTCTAGTCATCCATTATCACTATTCCCCCAAAAGGATAATAATTTACTTTTACTGGTGTTCAATTAGGAAAGAAACAAAATCTAAAAACAAAACACCGGCATATTTTGAAAAAGAAAAATGCCATAAGGCATGTAGGTATGTTTTCAAAAACTTACTCAAAATCAACAGACCATAAGTATCTATACAAAAATTTGTTAGTTTTAAAATAATTCTTCTAACATTATAAACATGTATCTCAGACTCCCATTTCACTGTTGTAATTATCTTTGTAGAATTCATATTAATTTCTTTACTTCTATTAATAAACAGTACCAGTTTGAGTGAGTCCCAACTCTAACAAGTTTAAGTGCTAAACCAGTTATAGAGACATTGTTTTCAATA
This sequence comes from Gracilinanus agilis, assembly GCF_016433145.1. Lineage (NCBI taxonomy): Eukaryota > Metazoa > Chordata > Mammalia > Didelphimorphia > Didelphidae > Gracilinanus > Gracilinanus agilis. Next base: position 629,062,196 of record NC_058132.1, read on the forward strand.
GCATTTTATAATTTTTCACAAAAGGAGTATAAATGGTTTAAATTGACTGAACAATAATGACAGGCAGAAAAATAAATCAAACAGGGAATCCTTTCCTATAAAGTATCTGAAGCAAAGCACTTTTATTTGTGGCATTTATGATTTTAAACTTTTTAACACTGAAAAGGACTTGGGAGGGCTGCTAGGTAGCTCAGTGGTTAGAGAGCCAGGCCTGGAGACAAGTAGACTTAGTTCAAATTTGTCCTCAGACACTTTCTAGCTGAGTGACCCGGGGCACATCACTTAACCACCACTACTGAGGCCTTACTGCTCTTCTGCCTTAGAACCAATACATAATATTGATTTTAAGATGGAAGGTAAAAAAATTGTCTTAAAAAAAATCCTAACCAAAATCTTAAATTTACATATGCATTTCTTCTTATTGTTATGACAACTTAAAAGTGCATCACATGATACATATATAACCCAGACTGAAGGAGACAATATGGATCCTATAACTTTGGAAAAAGTGTGGAAATTTATTAAAATTAAAAAATTAAAAATTAAAATTTTAAAACATGAATCACATTAAGGGTTTTAAATAACTTTAACAATGAAGACATATAAATAGAAAATGTGGCTAGAAAACTCTTTTTTTCTCACTTAAAAATATCTAAATATAGACATCTTAAGATCATAAAAAATATTTTAAAGCATGCTTATACAATCGCAAATTCTAGAGTTACAAAAGACTTTAATGAGTTCCAATTCTCCTTGAACCCTTTACTATTTGTGAGACCCTGGACAAGTCACTTAACTTCAGCCTCAATCTCATCTATAAAAAATAGGGTATCTACCTTACTGGGTTGTTTGTGAGAATTAAAAGAAACAAAACATAAAGCATTTTTCAATTCTCAAAGTGCTATATAAATGGTCTTAAAAGAATGGAAAAGAAAACTGATTATTTTAAGCAAAATGCAACATAATACAAATTGCAATAATTATTTCTTCAGACACTTTATAGGAAAGGAATCCCTGTTTCATTTAGTTTTCTGCTTGTTATTCTTGTTACACCTCATTCACTTAGGTGGGTACTCTGTTCACATTTGATATTGGAGCAAAGTTGAGTCATTGATCATTCAATGTTCTTTGAAATAAAATTCAAACAATTTTATTTTATTTTTTAATTTTAATTTTGACTGTTTTCCCATAGTTACATGTTTCATGTTCTTTCCCTCTCCCCCAAACGCCCCTAACCCTCCTTAACTGATGCACAATTCCACTGGGTTTTACATGTATCGTTGACATACTTCCATATTATTGATAGTTGGACTAGAGTTATCGTTTAGTGTTTATATCCCCAATAATATCCCCCATCAGCCCATGTGTTCAAGCAGTTGTGTTTCTTCTGTGTTTCTGCTTCCACAGTTCTTCCTCTCATTCAAACACTTTTTAAAAAGGAGGTCAATGTTACAATGAAGAAATAAAAATTAGATGGAAGCAATAATCATAAAACTCTTCATCAAGAAAGTGCCCATAAACTATAGCACTGCTTGATTTATACCCCAAAGAGATAATAAGGAAAAAGACTTGTACAAAAACATTTATAGCTGCACTCTTTGTGGTGGCAAAAAATTGGAAAATGAGAGAATGTCCTTTGGGGAATGGCTGAACAAACTGTGGTATCTGTTGGTGATGGAATACTACTATGCTCAAAGGAATAATGAACTGGGGGAATTCCATGTGAACTGGAATGACCTCCAGGAATTGAAGCAGAGTGAAAAGACCAGAACCAGGAGAACATTGTACACAGAGACTGACACACTGTGGTACAACTGAACATAACGGGCTTCTCTACTAGCAGCAATGCAAGGATCCAGAGCAAGGCTGAGGGACTTATGAAAAAGAAAACTAACCACATTCAGAGGAAGAACTGTGGGAGGAGAAACACAGAAGAAAAACAACTGCTTGAACACATGGGCTGATGGGGATATTATTGGGGATGTAAACACTAAAGGATAACTCTAGTCCAACTATCAATAATATGGAATTAGGTCTTAATCAATGATAAATGTAAAACCTAGTGGAATTGTGTGTCGGCTAAGAGGGGCTAGGCGGGGTTCGAGGGAGAGGGAAAGAACATGAAACATGTAACTATGGGAAAATATTCAAAATAAAAAAATTTTTTAATTTTAAAAATTTTAAAAATTAAAAAAAAAAGTGCCTATAAATTCAAACATAGTAAGGTAATAATGTCAATGAAGCTCAGTGCCTGGCACAAAGAATGCGCTTAATAAATGCTTGTCCACTTAAATGGAATTTTCAGAATAATATTGACAACACAGGTCTGGTATATATCAAGACCATTTTAAGAAGCGCAGGAATAAAACAGAAAATTAACATCAAATCAGAGAAAGCAATAATTTGACTTCATAGAGTGGACAAAAGAAAACTAAACACACTAGATGTAGTCACTGCCGTAGCTCCTACACATGTGTGCCTTCAACCCTTTGGAAGCAGGTAGACTCGCAATACTAACGACACTTGTTCTTTTATCTTAGCTATGTCCCTATCATTTCCGATTCTAGGCTGTAAGCTCCCTGAGGACAGGAATTCCACATCAGATTTCTCTAAATATATATCCTAAGGTATATAAAGCTTTTGAACATGGTTAATAGCATCCGCTGAAGATTGTGAAATAAGAAAAGTGGAAATCTATTTACAAAGAATCACTAATCCTCAGAATTGGAAGTTATATAGTTAAAAATATCTTGACTCTCTAAAACTACATTACCCAAACTTCCTTTCTGTATTATCCAGAATCCTTTTCCCTTTGTCCACATTTGTGTCGTCATATTTGTATATAGTTTGCTGTAACTACTCCCTCTTTCTCTTTTGCTCTCGCAAGCAGGCTGGGTTAGTACCTTTTTAGTTAGCTTTTTATGTTAGCTTATTATTAATAAAACTTTTTAAAATATAATATTTAGTTCTTATATATTAATTTTAATTTCTACATTATTGGTGACCACGAAGGAATAGAATTCTAAAAAAAAAATTGTTTTTTAAGTGTTTGAGAAAATAGAGCATAAAAATAATTTGCAAAGTCACATGCTCTCCTAGCCCACCTGCTTCTGCCGCTCCCTGTCCTGCTTTGACCCCCAAAGCTTCTCACACCCATCTGCTTGAGCCAGCATTCCTCATTGCTCCATCCACTGCCTGCTTTCTGCCGCTGCTGTTACTGCTACCCCATCCACCTGCTGTTCAAGTCATCGCTCTTGCCCCAGCTGCCCGACTGCTGAGGTGTGCTGGGAAGTCTGAGATGTTTGGAGTTTGGAAACGCCTTCTTGAAGTATAAATCTTCCCACCCCAATCACTTCCCCCACACCACATGGGTTTTCCAGCCTGTGCTAGCCATTTTTTAAGTCAAAGTCTTAAGCTGACCCTGGACTCCTGGCTGAGAGACCTGCAACTCAGGAATTTTTTTTCACAAGAAGTGGCCTCTCCTACCATTTCTTCTGAAGACAAATAAACCAGAAATCCGTAGATTTGAAGTAGAAGTTTTGGGAATTTTGTCTCTTACCTTTTGGCCAGTTCTTCATATGCAAATACCCTATTGTCCTCTCTAGTAATTTGGCCCTTCTTTCTATTTACTCTGTAAATAAACCTCATTTAGTTCTTTTTCAGGAAAAATGCTATTGGGAAGCATGCTTGAAACTCTGAAACAACAGTTTGAGTTGGTAGAGCTAAAAAACACAGTTTGGATCTGCTTAATTCTTTTCCTGGTGGTTTTTGTGCTGACTGAATACCTTGTAGTTGAAAGCTAGACTAATCTTAAGATTCAGGAAAGAAATTCATCTCCCCACACTCCCTTATCATTTGGCCAGCCTCTAAACTACATCCAATTTGAGATTCCTCCATTTTATGTTCAGGGCAGAATTCTCCTTCACTATAACAAAATTCAGAGCTCTGACAAACGAAATGATAAATTTTGGGGGGAAAGGGAAAGAACCTTAAAAGAGATATAGAAGTTTATTGCTTGCTAATCATTTTCAGCTTCTTTCCTCCTTAATAGTGAACAAATCTATTGGGATTAGTAAAAAGGTTTTTGCCTGCTCTGCCTGTACCTTGCCATTTGCTTATATTATTGTATTTGCTGATTTCTTTAAGGTTTAAATGTTTTAAAGTTTATCTATGTTAACTAAATCAATACTATTCTGTTACATTGAATCATCTCAGGCTCCTGTCTTTATTTTGTACCTTTCCCCTTTAATTGTATTGAACAAAATATCATTGTAAAAGCCCATAAGTCCATCTGATCTAGCGAGGTCACATGTTGCTTATACAGCCTTTTCTTCCTTTTTGCCTTTGTTAAACTGTCACATACATGATAATTGGAAGGACTCCATTAAAACTGGTTACAACCTGTATACAACCTTTGGAGAATTTAATGAGCTAAATATCTCAATTGTTTTTTAAAGGGTCCATTTTATAGCTGAAGTGAAGTGCAATGGCACTATTATATATCCCTACCTATGCATTTGTAAAAATGTTAATGGATGAGACATATAACAGTCTCATACCAGAGGAAGGAAGGTGTTCCTATGGCGTGGTACCCCTAGAAGGCTCCTAAGAGGGAGCATTCCCCAGGTAGCACATGGCTTCTGGATGATTTAACAGTTTTAACTCTTCAGGTTATTCTACTCTTCCACCAGAAGGATCTAAAATCTTGGTGATGTTATAGACTCAAAATGGGTTTTCAGCAGCAGCTGCAAAGGTTGAAAGATTTGCTATACCTGTAGAATTTGTGACAAGTATACATCAGTTCATAGGTTTTTTAAAATATCACACAGCAAGTAGCTATATATAAACTCATGTTAATCCTATATCATAATGATTTTGTTTGCTATTACTATTAACTGGGCTATTGTGAATTTGGTACTTTATCTGAATGTGCATTTTCTACTCTACTGCTGTTTTGTTTTTATAAAGTTGCTATTTTGTAAAAATCATTTGTACTCACACAGTGATTCATGGCCAAGTTTAAAAAGGAAAAATGGATCTCATTTTTTGGTGAGAAATCTTTGTATTCTACCTCTCCTTGGCTGACAAAGTATGTCACTGATTATAAGCTATATGTTTTTGAATTTTAAAGCGTTTTTAAATTCTTTTTCAATATAGCATTTGAGAACTTTGAAGTGCATATAATCAATATTAATCTTTTTTTGCAGTAATATAAATTTAAAATGCATTTCTTCTAATGTCATTGCATACTCAAAATCTTTCTACTATAGAAATAATGCCATTGTGTTTTTTTTTTTTTAATTTTTAAACCCTTAACTTCTGTGTATTGACTTATAGGTGGAAGATTGGTAAGGGTAGGCAATGGGGGTCAAGTGACTTGCCCAGGGTCACACAGCTGGGAAGTGTCTGAGGCCGGATTTGAACCTAGGACCTCCTGTCTCTAGGCCTGGCTCTCAATCCACTGAGCTACCCAGCTGCCCCCGCCATTGATTTAAAAAAAAAAATTATGGGACTTTGCTTAATAATTCTGTCTGATCCCAGGAGAAGGGAATTTAAAAAGAGCCAGTGCACAGTGCTAAAGAAGCACAAAGCTAATAACCTGCATAGTGCCAATCGAGAACAAGGTCAAAGAGACCAAACAATCCCAGTAGGATTGATGTAATTTTGAGCCAAGACAAAAGGACTTAAACTTATTTGGGGTTTGAGGTTGCAGCTATTTTGACATATGTCAGAGGCAGGTCTTCCTCTGAACCACATTCTATAAAGCACCTCTTTAAGCTGCCATCCTGGCTTCTCATTTGCTCCTATAATCTAGTCCCTTTTCTGTCTTTCATAGTGTGGCAAACTTTCTGTAGTCCTGGCTATGAATGGGTAAGTGCACAATTGCTTAAATCATTTTAATTAGGTCCTGATTCAAGGATCTGTTATAGGTTTATTTTTTTACTTTACTTAGATTTTATATTAGACATAAGACTTAAATATTTTACATTTCATCCACAAGTTATTTTTTCTCTTTTATGGATTTTTTGATGTTTTTTATTTCTTTTGCAATTGATTCATATATCTTATAACTCAGCCATGTATCCCTCAGTGAGCCCTGTTTGTTATTATCCACCTCAGGGGGTCCTGTTATTGTTGTGAATTTTGATTTGAATTTGAGCCTAATTTACAACAGAAGACTACCTCCCAGAATCCAGAAAGCAAACCTGTTTGGAGAAGGTGCCATGAAGATGCCTGCAGAGACCACATGGGCTGCACCAAAAGATCCAGAGTGAACTTTGGAGTGTGAAATTGAATTATGGGGGACTGAAAGCATTTGTTTTGAATTTATACTTTTATGCCAAAGGGGACTGCCCTTAAATTGTCTTTTTGTCAATGTAACAATCACTGATTTTGTTCTCTTTTCCTTTTATCCACAAATTATTGCAATTTTTAAGTTGACTATGTTTCCATGATCCTTTTGGGGAGACTGGTCTCCCAAAAAGACCACAGGGAATGTATATTTAGAAATATCTTGAATCCCTAAAACTACATTACCCAAACTCCCTTTCTGTATTACCCAGAATGCTTTTCCCTTTGCCCACATTTGCGTCTTCACATTTACATATAGTTTGCTGTAACTCCTCCCTCTTTCTAGTTTGCTCGAGTGGGCTGGGTTAGTACCTTTTTAGTTAGCTTTTTTATTAATAAAACTTTTTAAAATATAATATTTAGTTCTTGTATATTAATTTTAATCTCTACAAAGTGATATCAAAAAATTATCTAGCCATCTTACCTCTTAATTCAGAAATCTCCTCCAAAATATCCTTTAAAGAACAGTCTGTTCTTTGTACTCTTTTAAAAACTGTTGTTTTTAAAAATGATGAAGGCCGATATAATGAGGGAAATTAGTATTTTAATAAAAGCCATGCTGATAGAGATAAATCAACCACGCGCCTGTAAGAAACCTATTCAAATGCCGCCTCCGCCATTTTCTTTCAGACCTTCCCTAATCCTCTCTGTCCCCCAGGAGCCCGCTCAGGTAGCGAAAGAAGAGCGTCTCAAGCCTGCCCTCCGAATTTAAGTGGAGCTCTACTTAAGTAGAGCTCTACGTTGGTTCCTGTTCTCTGACATAATCACATCAGAAACTGGAAACCCACTGGATCAACGGGAATTGTAGTCTCAAAGTTCCCCACATGTCCACAGGAAGTTTGTAAGAAACTTTTAAATGGCACCTCCCTGAATTCCAAACACACACATAAAACTATAGAGGTGGACAGTACCTCAGAAGTCATCCAGACCAATCTCTGTACAAAGCATGAATCCTGTCTATGATATCCTCAACAAATGACCATCTAATCTCTACTTGAAAAACTAATTACAACTTCCCCAAGGCAGTATTTTTCCTCCATTTCTGGACATCACTCTTTGGACATTTCTTATGCTTAGCTTACATGTGTCCCCACCCACAATAGAACTTTTATCTACTATTTCTAATTTTGCTCTCCAAAGGCCAAGTGAACAAATCTAAACATTTCATTAAAAAAAAACACTTCAAATATACATCATCAATTATTTCCTATTGAAGTCTTTCCTCCTCCAACTAAAAAAACTTTAATCAATGTCACTCTTTTTGGGCCTCCTCAGTATCCTGGGTCAACATCTTTTGAACATGCTCCAGTTTGCTAATGTCCTCTCCTGCATTCAGAACTAAACTCAAGACTACAGGATAGGTAGGCACCTACCTCTTCTGCAATTTTTTTTTGGGGGGGGGAGGGTCTAGATCTGCAATTTCATTACTGTGCAGAATTTCCTGGTTTAGAAGTCCTACTAAAAAAAACAAGTAATTCTTCTGTAAAAAAGTCTTAGAAAGCTGTTCTAGATCCTGAAAAATTAAGTAAAAGTGACTTGCCTATTGTCACCTAGCTAGTACATGTGTTAGAGGCAAAATTTAAACCATTCCTATCTTTCCGTCCACAAAGTCATCCTCCTATTCCTTGCTACCAAATGTGATAAGAAATTATACTTCTCTTAAAGCAGCCCGGGATCTCATTGATTTTTCTGATTACCATGTCACATTGCAGAATCATCATAATAAGATTGTAGTCCACTAAAAGTCCTACCTCTTTTTTCATATTAATTTCTTGCTTGATAATTCTCCCATATCCTGAACATGCACAGTTAATTTTATTAACCAAGTTACAATTTACAAAATCTAACCTATCATCCTAGTCTGTGAAATTTTTTCTGAATTGTTTTTGTCATCCAGTATATTCGTTATGTCTTACGGTTTCCTATCATCCAAAAATTTGATGAGCATGCCATCTAGATCAGTCATTCAAATAATTCACTAAATACTGAAGAGTTAGGCCAAGGATAGCTCCTTCCAACAATTCACTAGAGACCTTCCTTCAAGGTAACACTAATCCACAAATCACCACCCCTGGCATCTAGTTGTTCAACCAGTTTCAACACTAATTGTACTACTGTTTAATTTGCTTCATTCCATCTTGCCCCTCTCTCCAAAATGACTGTCAAATGTCATACTGAAATCTCATTATGCTCTTATCTATAGCATTCATTTAATCTATCAGTCTAATTAATCCTGTTGAAAAAGAAAATGGTCATAGCCTGTTCTTGATGAAATCATGATAGCCTGTCAAGTGGTTATCAACCATTTCTTTGGTAATATGCTATAGACGTTTGCTAAATATTAAAGTCATCTTCTACAACTTTTTTTTTTACAAGATCTATCATATCATTGGGAGCTCAATTTTAAGAGAATTGCCTGGGCCTTTGAAAAGTTAAATCACAAAGTCACAGTCATTTGTCAATATTGGTTCCAAGGCAAAAGGGCAGTAAGGGTTAGGCATTAATGGGTTAAGCGACTTGCTCAGGGTCACATAGCTAAGAAATATGTGAGGTCATAGGTGAACCCAGGACCTCTAATTTCTCTATCCACTTAGCCACCTAGCTGTTCCTGTCCAGAGATGTTTGTATGATGTCAATCTTTCCCTAGATTTTAATAATACTGATGAATGGGGGGGGGGGGTGCAGCTAGGTGACTAGAGAGCCAGCCCTGGAGACAAGAGGGAGGTCTTGAGTTCAAATTTAGCCTCAGACACTATCTACCTGTTCAAACACTCCCCAGCCTCTGTTCATCATCTACCTCCAGAATCCCATATGTGGGTTTAATAATTTTTGTAAACAAATTTTTAAAAGACCAGGAAAGAAAGCAATTGAAATAAAGATATGTTTTTTCTCATCCAAGTTCATGAACCCCCACCCCCTTGAAATCTATCTACAAACTTCTGAACTAGAGGTTAGAACCCCTGCTCCATCCCAGTGATCTCTTCAGTTGCCATGAATCCAATTAATACTTCAATGCAGATGGTTCTTGATCTAAGCATATGTACTGAATGCTAGTTACCCATGACCAAATGCTTACTAGACATTTATTTCTATCTTGATGTCACAGAGGTATCCACTTCAAACTCAATATATCAAAACCAGAATTCCAAACTATGCCCAATATTCCTCCAAAATTCTCTATTTTTATCTAGGGTACCACCATACTTCCAGATACCCAATTCTGTAACCAAAGAATCACTCAACTCTTCACTCTTTCCCACCCCTTAAAACAATCAAACCAGCTTCCAAGTCTTATTAATTCTAATACTAACCTCTCTCTTCTATCTTCATAATATCATAAATATAAATCTGAAATGGGGCTTAGAGGGTCAAACAGATTAAGTGGCTTGCCCAGGATAACATAGCTAATAAGTATCTAGGGCAAAATGTCAATTCAGATACTTGAGTCTATTCACTACACTATACAGCTGTCCCATTCTCTCAACTCTTATTGATAGCAACCTCAGGTTTTAGTCCCTTTTCCCCTGGACTATTACAATGGTCCCTTTGCCTCAAGTATTTCCTTTTTTCCAATTCATTCTCCAGTTGCCAGATTAATATTCCCAAAGTATGTCAGTCCTCTTCCCACTGACACTAGAATAAAATGCAAACTTCTCAGCTTGGGAAAAGCTTTAGCAATCTTGACTATGGCCTACCTTTCCAAATTCAATTCACATAATTCCTGTCCCCATAATCTCTGTTACAGTAAAACCAATCTACAAACTCTGACCTGAATTCAGCTATCTCCTACCTACCCTCTCTCTTTAACCTCTATCTTTCAAAATCCCTACATTCTTTTAAAGTTCAACTAGTAATCACTGAAGAAGCCTTTTTCCAAATCCTCTCCTTGTTAATGTTCTCTTCTCTCCTCAAATTATCTTATAGTGTTTGCTTATTTGTATAATTATTGTATTCCCAATAAAGTATAAGTTCCTTGAGGGCAGTCTCTCACTATAATACACACTTAATAAAAGTGTAATGAACAAGGTAAAATCACAACAAAATCAGAACAAAAACTCAGAACCTATTCTGAAATAGAGGAATACCTTCAAAAATATCTAAACTAATTTCAGAAAAGGAAATAGAAATAATTGTGAAGGAATTACCAAAGAAAAAACTTCTAGTCCTGATGGATTCATAGGAGGATATCAAATTTAAGCATGCCATACAAATTACTCTCAAAAATTTAGGGAAAAAAACACCCTGTCTAATTGGAACTATCCTAGTCCTTTCCAAGTTTGGGAGAAAAAAAAAAATCTGCTCATCAGTTTCTTACAGTACAGTAGTATTCCATCACAATCATATACCATGATTTGTTTAACCATCCCCCAATTGCTGGGCAACCCCTAAATTTCCAGTTCTGTGCCACCACAAAGAGAGCTGCCATAAATATTTAGGAAGATAGGGGTTCTTTTCTTCCCCCCAACCATTTCCTTGGGAAACAATACCATTGCTGGGTCTAAAGATATACACAGTTTTAAAGCTCTCTAGTTATAATTCCAAATTGCTCTTCAAAATGGTTGGATTAGTTCACAGTTCCACAAACAATGTACAATTGTCCCCATTTTTCCATATCCCCTCCAACATTTGTCATTTGGCCCTTTTGTCATTTTAGTCAATCTGATGGGTTTGAGATGATATCTCAGAATTGTTTTGGTTTGCATTTCTCTAATCAGTAGTGATTTAGAGAATTTTTTTGTATACCAATATCTTTTGCCCATTTATGAATTGGGAAATAACTCATTCTTATAAATTTGACAAAGTTCTCTATATATTTTAAATATGTGATCTCATCTAAGAGGTCGTCTATGAACATTCCCCAATTTGTTTTATTTGTACAGACATGTTTCATTTTAATGTATGCATGATTATCCATTTTATATCTCACAGTACTCTCCAACTGTTGTTGACTAATACATTCCTCTCCATAATCTGATGTGAATCTTAATCTGTTACTACTATCTGCTGTATATCTGTTCTGTTCAACTGATCAAGTTTTCTATTTCTTGGCCAGCGCCAGATAGTTTTGACAATTACTGCTTCAACCAGGAGAACAATGTACACAGTAGCATTTATGAATGACTTAGTTATTCCTAGCAATATAGTGATCCAAGAAAATCCACAAGACATGATGAAAAATGTCATCTGCCTCCAGAAAAAAGAACTGATGGAATCTGAATGCAGAAAGAGACATACAATATTTCATTTCATTTCTTCACTTTTCTTTAATTTGTTCAAGTTCTCTTTTTTTTTTACAAAAGGAAAAATATGGAAAGATGTTTTATACCATTATACATGTAAAATCTATATCATATTGCTTACGGGGAAGGAGGGAGAGAGGGAGGGAAAGGCAAAATATGGCTCAAAGTTAAAGAAAATGAAAGTTAAAAATTGGTTTTTTTATGTCATTTGAGTGAATTTTAAAAAAATTAATGTAAAGCAAAAAAAAAACACAACACTACTGCTTTATAAAAATTTAAAATCCAGTACTGTTAGCCCTCTTCCTTTACTTTTTTCATTAATTCTTTTGATATTCTTGATTTCTTGATCTTCCATCAAATGAATTTTGTTTTTTTTTCTAAATAATTTTTAGGTAATTTGATTGGGATGGCACTGAATAAGTAGATTAGTTTAGGTATGAATGTCTTTTTATTAATATTTCAATTAATATTTCTCTATTTAGATCTGATCTTGTGAAAAAAGTGTTTTAGAATTATGTTCATGTAGTTTCTGGGTTTGTTTTGGCAGATATACTCTCAGGTATTTCATTCTATCTGTGGTTATTTTAAATGGAATATCTCCATCTCTTTTTGCTAGACTTTGTTAGTAACAGATCAAAATCCTGCTGATTTACGTGGGTTTATTTTATAACTTTCCAGTTATTTTAAATATTTATTAAGTTAATTAATTCCCTCTTTCTATTTTGCTAATAGAATTGCTTCTAAGTTTATGATTTTTCCCCTACAAGACTGCTTTTGCTGGATCTCAGAAATTTTGGTATTCTGTTTCATCATTATAATTTTCTTTCACATATTTATTGTTTCTATGATTTATCCTTTTATGATTTATTTTATGATTTATGATTTAACCAATTCATTACTTAAGATTTCATTTTTTAAATCTACATTTGGGTATGTGTGTTTTGTTTGTGCTTGGAGAACTGATTACTCCTTTTCTTGTAAAAAGCTGTACTTAATTTCTTGTATTTGCAATAATTTTATGATCAAATACATGGACAATTTTTGTAAAAGTTCTATATAGTTTTGAGAAATAAAATATTTTTAGCAGTCTCATTTAGAAGCTTCTATATGCCTTTAAGCTCTCGTTTCTATAGCAAAGTATTCAATTCTATATTTTCTCTTTTGTTTATCCTTCTATTAGGCCTCTCTAAAACTTAAAAGAGGCTTTTAATAAGTAACGCTACTATGTTACTTTGTCTTTTTGTAGCTCAGTTAATGTTTCTTTTATGAACTTCAATGTTTAAGGTATTTGAAGCAAGGTTCCTTTCAGCACAATGTAGTTTCCTTGTCTATCCCTTTAAATGTTTTGAATGTGTGTTTTTACTTTCTCTGAAAGTATTAATTGCAATTCCTGCTTTTCTGAAATCAACACATAGTAAGCTTTTTTCTAACCTCTCTTTTATTCTATGTATAGCTTTGTTTTTAAATGTGCTTCTTGGGGGTAGCTGGGTGGTTCAGTGAATTGAGAGCCAGGCCTAGAGACAGGAAGTCCTAGGTTCAAATTTGACCTCAGACATTTCTTAGCTGTGTGATCCTGGGCAAGTCCATACACAGTATTGATTCTAAGATAAAAGGTAAGAGGTTTTTTGTGTTTTTTTTTTAAGTGTTTCATATAAGCAATACACTGTGTGGTTTACTTTTCTTATCTATCTTATCTACTAGTCGATCAATATTGTTCATGTTAATTAAAAATCATGAGAATTAGATTTATATTCTTTTTTCTGAGATTGGAATTTTTTTTCCCAAATAAATATTTTCCCTTCTTCCTCTGTAAACACAAACTATCTCTTCAGTTATCTTAATCTATTTTAAGACAACCCATAGGCTCTCTTCCCTTCATCCTCAGACACCAACCCCTCCCACCCATGTTTCCACTTTCCTTAGTTTTGGAATTTTATTAGTTCTTCCTTTTTCTATTTTATCTAGTTAATTTTTTCATGGTCTCAGTTAAGTACTGAAGTAGAATCCTCCCCCTGCCTCTTTTCCCTTTCAATTTTGTTCATTAGTTTAAAAAAAAAATTTGTGTGAATTTTTTTCTGAAAAGAATTTCTTTCCCTCATTTTCTTTATTATTTATCTTTATCTTCCCTTTCAGTCTATTCTAGACTTATTTCTTAATTCATGGCTCTTAAACTTAGTCCTTTATTCTCTGTATTCCTCACAGAATTGACACTTAGAGGTATCGCTGGGGGTTTGGGGAATTAGCTTTTGAGTTGTAAAAGAGTGCTGAGCGAGTGGGTTGAAGGTGAGGGACTAGACTTCTCTGCCATTAGTTCATCTAATTGTTACCTTGTTACCTTGTTCAGGTTCTTGGTGTCCTAGGCTGTGAAGATAATTGCTTTTATCTCTGGCACAGAATTCCTATTTGGGAGACCGTGGTAAGAATCTGAAAACATATCTAGTCCTGCATCTTATTGATCACCTCACCCCAAGTCTTCTTTCCACCCTTCATTTTCTACAGTAAATGAGATGAAAGAGACTACTACTACTTATCTTAATTTGTTGCTCACATTTCCACCGGTCAGTTATATCTGCTGGTATGGGTAAAAACATTATCAGCAACAGCATCTTTACATCTTATGTCCAATAGGTTAAGTATCTAACTGTCCCATTTTTTATGCTCTACTTTATTCTTCCCAGTTCCAGCACAAAAAATCTCTTTTCATTCCAGTTTAAAGTTTGACCAAGATTTTGTTGAACATGTTTTCCCTTTAACCTAGCTAAGTTTTTATTTTTAGAGCCAAAATAACAGACTACAATCCAGAATTTGTTCTGTACATATAATACAAATGAATCTCTAGCTTTCTTTCAAGTTCAGTCTGAGTGGTACTTCCTACATAAGGCCTTTCCAGGTGATTCAAACGGTTGGTGCCTCTCCAAAAATTAATTAGTATTTATTTTATATGTATATGTGTATATACACGTGTGTGTATGTTTCTAATAAAATATAAGTTCCCTGAGGGCAAAGACTATCATTTTTGTCTTTGTATCCCCAGCATCTAACATGTCTGATCTGTAGTAGTAGTTTGTTGGCAAATTGAGGTAACAAGTGCCTATTACTCACAATACTTATTAGTCTGAGAAGCCTTGTGAAGTAGATCATTTGTCACCCATTGAACATTGCACATACATTAAGGCCATAGAGCTCATAAATCATAATTTAACCAATTTACTAAAATATAACTAAACTTGAAATATGCCCTATTAAAAATAGCTGACAGAGCACTTTATTTAGCCTTATAAAGTGCTTTACATAAATCCTCTTAATTGACTTTAATAACAAACCTGTGGTGTAAGTAATTATCATCATGTCCATTTTTCCTGAGAACATTAAGGCTCAGAATGGTTGAATCACAGACCTAATCAATGTCAGAGGTAGAATTTAAACTTAAGTCTTCTCAATTCTCGGTTTAGCACTTTATTTGCTATAGCAGGATATCTAAGACATGAATGCATGCAAGGTTAATACCTTTTAAAAAAAAACATTATGATTAGCTAGTATTGCTTTTGATATAAGCACACAGAATTCATTTCCTGGATAATTCAGGGCAGTTAGATGGCTCAGTGGATAGTGCACCTGGCCTGGTGTCAGGAAGACCTGAGTTCAAATCCAGCCTCAAATACTTACTAGTTGTGTGACCCTAGGCAAGTCACTTAACCCTGTTTGCCTCAGTTTCCTCATCTGTAAATTGAGCTGGAGAAGGAAATGCCATATCATTCCAGAAATCTCTAAATAGGGTCATGTAGAATCTGGCACAACTGAAAAATGACTGAACAACAAAACTAGATAATCCAGAAATTATTTATATTTTGCATTTTAATAGATATATCTGACAAAAATCACAATTTATGAAAATACAAGGACAGCTATATTGATGACATAACCAAGGATGAAATGTAATGATATTTAGCCCTTTTAACCTGTTTTTCTGAGGTTTGTATTGAGCTCTTCTTCTCACACTCTACTCTTTCTTGGTGATCTCACTCACTTCCATGGGTTCATCTATTATCCTTATGCTCCCAAATCTATATATCAAGCCCTCATTAGCCATCCCAAAGGTATCTCAAATTCAACATTTCCAAAACAGAATTCATCTTTCCTCATTTCATCCCTCTCCTGACTAACCTATCTTTTTAAAGGGACTGCTATTCTTCAAGTTTCCCTAGTTGGAATCCTCAGTTGCCTGACCTCTCCTTCACCACCAACTCATAGCTAATCAGCTTCCAGTCTTTCAATTCCACATTTAATCCCTTCTCTCTAGTACCACAATTGTCTTCATCCCTCTCAACTCCTCTGATGAAATAGCTGACCTATCCTTCAAGCTGATTATATATCATCCCCAAACATACAGAGTACATTCCAGACAAATTGCCTACTTGCATTTCTCCAAACACATATTCCCAATACAAATCTCCTGATCTTTATTGTTTGGCATGCCCTACAATGCTCTAAGACAGTGATAGAGAACCTTTTAGAGACTGCATGCCATGCCCTACCCAGACCAAGTGCTGGGCGTACCCTTCTCCCCCTTAGAAGAGGAAAGAAGCATTCCCATGGGGGGGGGGGCGGTGAAGTGAGGAAATGGCTTCAGCCTGGGTAGAGAGGGGGAGGGGAGTAAACACTCCCATTGGGCTGCTGAGCAGAGGGGTGGGGAGGCAGTGGAGAGTGGGAAGGGAGTAGCTCCACCCAGTGATGGCCTGTGCCCACACAGAGCACTCTGTATGCCCTGTCTGACACATGTGCCATAAGTTCACCGTCATGGCTCTAGGTCATCACCTCAACCTCATGTAACCCCCCAATTCCCTTCAAGATTCATTTGAAGTACCATTTTCTATAGAAGGCCTTTTCTGATTCCCCCAGTTGTTAGTGATACTTTGGGGGAGGATGGGGTTATTTTGGATTTACTGATCCTTTACTTATCTGCACATGATGTTCCTCCACTAGAAAATAAGTTCCTTCCTAACACCATGCATTAGTGCCCTAGCACATAGGGATCCTTAATAAATACTTGTTGAATTCAATGAACAACCAGGATTCCAGAGGGTCAACAATGAAACATATTATCTACCTTATGAAAGATAAGTGATGGACTCAAGATGCAAAACAAGACATGGATCTTTAGAAACTGTCAGTATGAGAATGTGTTTTGTTTCATGATGCATATGTTACATGAGTTTTCCTTACTTCAATTAGGGAGAGGAGTTTGGGAAGGAAAAGAAAAGGGGCAGTGGAGGGCAAGGAAAGTTAAAAAGGGAAAAAAGAGTCAGTGAAGCATTTAAAAAACACATGGACAAAAACCAAAAGAAGGCCAGAAGGAAACAGAAACAATGACAACATTGAAAGTTACATGTTGCAGTTATTATATACTTCAAAGGAAAACAAGCTGTATGTAATAATTCCCTTATTCTATTTTGAATATAGAAATGCTAATTTTTAGTGTCTGTTAAATTTTTTAAAAAGAATTGAATTTTTCTGCTTAACTTATTAATCAGTCCTAGATACTGCCAATGTTTTCTTTTATTTTTCTATAAAAAATCCTTACCTTCTGGGGCAGCTGGGTAGCTCAGTGGATTGAGAGCCAGGCCTAGAGACGGGAGGTCCTAGGTTCAAATCCGGCCTCAGACACTTCCCAGCTGTGTGACCCTGGGCAAGTCACTTGACCCCCATTGCCTACCCTTACCAATCTTCCACCTATAAGTCAATACACAGAAGTTAAGGGTTTAAAAAATTTAAAAAAAAAAATTTTTTTTTTTAAATCCTTACCTTCTGACTTAAAATCAATACTGTGTATTGGTTCCAAGGCAAAAGAGTGGTAAGAAGTAGACAATGGGGGGTTAAGTGACTTGCCCAGAGTCATATTGCTAGGAAGTATCTGAGGCCACACTTGAACCCAGAACCTCCCATCTCTAGGCCTGGTTCTCAATCCACTGAGCCACCCAGGTGCTCCCCAGCATTTTCTAAGTATAAAATACAAGCCAACAGAAAGAAGCCATTTTTCTAAGTTTGTTGTCTATCAGACACATTTTCCCAGGAATTAGGAAAGCCATATATTGGTTTCAAAGAGGAGACTCTGAAAACTCTATCCCTTCCTTCCTTCCTTACTTCTCCTAAACTTCAGACTGAAATGTTTCAAAAAAAATAGCATCAAAAAATGTAAATAAAGGTGATAATGTCCCAAAGAAATTGAAAGTAATATTTGCTCATGCAGATCATTTGGCCATGAACAACTCTGGATAACCCAGAATTGATCTATATTCATCAAATCATTCTTCTTAACTAAAAAAAATTACATACATGTGCCTCAAAAAATGAATGGAAATGTCAGTTTTCAAAAATATCAAACATATTTTAAGACTTAGATATTTAAGATAATATTCCAATCAGAAATTAGTGTATACAGAGACGGATACACTGTGGCACAATCAGATGTAACAGACTTCTCTACTAGCAGCAATGCAATGATCCAGGACAATTCTGAGGGACTTATGAGAAAGAACATTATCCACATCCAGAGGAAGAACTGTGGGAGCAGAAACACAAAAGTAAAACAACTGCTTGATCACATGGGTAGATGGGGATAAGATTGGGGATGTAGACTCTTCTAAAGGATCACCCTAATGCAAATATCAATAATATGGAAACAGGAAATAGACACAAGTAAAACCCAGAGGAATTGCGCATTGGTTACGGGAGGGGGTTGGGAGGAGGGGAGAGAAAGAATATGAATCATGTAACCATGGAAAAATTTTCTTAATTAAATAAAAATTTTAAAAATAAAAAGAAATAAAAAATTAAAAAAGAAATTAGCATATATGTCTAAATTAAAATTTGCTTAGAACCCACACTTTCAAAACCTAATACTAAATTCTTACTGCCTTTACTTCTTACAAAGTTGGACTGGTATAATCAGATAGCATTCTACAGGATCAACACCAACCAAGGAAATGTAATCTTGTGAAGGAAAAAAAAAACTAATTCCAAATGCATGTTACAAAATCAATACTCATTAAAGAATCTTTTGGTATAAATTTTAAATGCTTTCTACTAATCTAATTTATATCACTATGACCTATCCTGTTTATTAATTTTAATAATAAGCAACCATTTTCCATTCATTAAGGGAGCAGAGATTTTATCTGTGTATCTCAATTTCTGATTGTGTTTGAGAGTTCATTGTCTAAGGCAGTGGTTCCCAAACTTTTTTGGCCCTTTCCAGAAAAAATATTACTTAGCCCCCTGGAAATTAATTTTTTTTAATTTTAATAGTAATTAATAGGAAAGATAAATGTACCTGTGGCCATCACAACCCCCCCCCCCCGATTGCTACAGCACCCACCAGGGGGTGGTAGCACCCACTTTGGTAATCACTGGTCTAAAGGTTTAAAATTCTGGCTACAAAGGAAAAAATCTACAGGTATCCAAAGAGCCCATACCCATGTTAAAAAATTGACAAAAATTATATGGCTATAACAACATAACACTATCTGTGTGACTCAATTGGGCCAGCATTCTCATTTATTTGTAAAATAAGAGACTTCTTCTCGATAATCTCGATAATTTCCTTCTAATAAATTTATGTTTTCTCCCAACATCAATGGAGAAAATAAAGGAAGAATTTACTGAGCCTTTAAGACTTATGGGACTTATTTTAAAATAGAAACAGTAGTGCTAAATCAGAGAAAAGATTGCTATGTTTGTAAAAACATAAAGCCATACATAAGACCATGAAATAACTGGTAAAAACTTATTTATTTTGGCTACAAAAGAATCTACAAGCCTAAAGTTTCATCTGTAAATGTGAACACACTTTATAATATCAATTTTCATAATCATAAAATACAAGCCATATATTCATAAAACACATATAGTTGTAAGAAAATTTAGTTTGCTTCTAAGAAAATATAAAACAAAATTAAATATGTATTTTGTTTTCCTAACAAATGTAAGAGAGAAAAAGGGGTTTTATGGGTTCAATATATTAAAGGTGGTTGCCAGAGGATTGAACTATTATCAATCCTCAATTAAGAATAATCTCAAGGGGCAGCTGGGTAGCTCAGTGAATTGAGAGTCAGGCCTAGAGATGGGAGGTCCTAGCTTCAAATCCAGCCTCAGACACTTCCCAGCTGTGTGACCCTGGGCAAGTCACTTGACCCCCATTGCACACACTTACCACTCTTTCACCTAGGAGCTAATACACAGAAGTTAAGGGTTTAAAAAAAATTTTTTTAAAAAGAATAATCTCAAATCAAAATTGACTTTTATGTAAATTTATTTACATGAATGAAGAGAGAGAGGAAGAAAATAAGAATCTATCTCATTGATTAGTCCAGGTAGATCTTAACCCTCAGCCCAGGGTTAAAGGGTCTGAGGCCAGGAGGTGAATAGAGCAAACTCCACTCACACAATATTGGGCATTTGCTTTGCTATCTGGGAACACCACTGACTAAGACCTTATGGTATCCTACTATTGATAAATAACACTTAATTCATTTTCCAAGGGATGAAGAAAAAAAACTGATGATCTTCAAGCTCTAAATTCTAGGATTAAGCTTACTCTTTTCTTTAGTTGATATAGGATCTAGACATTGTATATAACAGTGGTAAGTACACTGGATTTGGAGTTAAAGACCCTGAATGTCAGTTTTGACACTTTCTGGCTGTGTGACCTTGGGCAATTCACTGGACCTCACTGGCCCTAAGTTTTATCTATACACTAAAAGGATGGTATAGATGACCTCTAAGATCCTTTCCAACTTTTCCAACTTTAAAATTATATGATCTATTATTTTCAGATTAGAGGAACTCTGCTATGAAAAAGAGAGTACCAGATTTGAAATCAGAAAACAGAAGATTCTAGCAGTAATTTAAGCAATGTGACCTTGAGCAAGCAGGTTGTTTTATCTCTCAAGGCTCCAGTTTCCTCATTTGTAAAAGAGGATGGATCTGAATATCACCCTTCAAGACTGGAACCAGTCAAAATGACAACTGGCACAGGAAATAATATGAAAAGAGATCAGATTTATGAATACAATGCTAAAGGAAGGGGGCCAAGCTGTTTTCAGGGAGAATAAGAACATAAGATTGAGATATTTGGAAGGCTGAATGATATTTTGGGAGAATCTGGAATGGCCTAGCTAAAGGAAAAAGAATTCAGGGTTACATACAATGTCTTAAAATTGATAACATTTAATTTATTTTCCATGGGATAGGGGCAGACTAAGATTTAAGACTTCAAACTCTTAATTTTATGATAATCTAAAAGTCCCTTCAAGCTCTGAATTATGATCAAGCTTCATGGAAAAGAAAATGATCCACTCTATTCTTTAAAAGCAAGGTAAAACAATTAGAATAGTTGAGAAAGGGCTATCACAGGAATAAGTTGAAATGGAAAGCATGGATGGGAACACGCAGCAAGGGCTTCAGTTTAGATAAATGCCTCCAACTGGTGGTCTTAACAAAAAAAGGAATATACAAGAGACTTCTAGGAGGATCGCTCCAAGATTCGCTGGTGAGGGGAAGTGTCCTCGCAGGAAGATGATTGGGGGAGGGGGAGAGAACCAGAAGAGAGTGCCAAAGGAGCCGGGAAATTTTAAGGGCTGGGTTCCTTCACTCCACAAGGCACCACAGCTTTTGTTCTGCGAGAAATGCCCGGAAAGTCGCTCTCTCCGGCACCCGAAGGAAGGGGGTCCCGGGCCAGCTCTCAGCCCCCGCGTGCGCGCGCGCACACGTAGGTTCCTGCGTCCCGCTGCGGGAATGGAAGGAAAGGGCAGCGCGCGTGGCGATAAAGAGGGGGCGAAGGGCACGCGGGGGCTCCCCAGCCTCGAGGGCGGTGATTTCAGAACCGCCTCTTCCTCAACCGCTGCGGGAAGGGAAGAGTAATATGAGCCAGGAGCTTCGCTCCCCCGGCCCCTGGCTCCGACCCACCCACAGCGACACTACGACACTGCCGCGGCCGCGCGAGGACCGAGTCCTGAGGGGGAAGGGGGACATTACCTGTCGGCGTAGCTGTGCAGAAGGTGGCCTGAGGGTGATGCGTCCGGCCCGCGATGGGAAGAGGGCAAGGAAGCAACCAGACGTGGCCAGAACGGCAGCAGCTCCGCTGGACTGGGGCAGCTGGGGCGGTCTGCGGACTCATCCCCCGGGGGCCGGGGGCGAAGGCACCGGGGATCGAGAGCTTGCGAGACCGGGCCGGCCGTGCGCACGCAGCCACCAGGAGCCTCGTGCCCGCCCGCGCGCGCGTGCGCTACCGCGCCTGTGTGCGGCACTGCCCCCGCCCCGGCCCCGGACTCTCCTCGCCCCCCCCAACCGGGCGGCGGGAACAGCTGCTGTGGCCCGAGCCGGCTTAGGCCCACCTGCTCCACTAACCTCGCTGGCGGTCACCCCCGGCCCCGGCTCCACTCTTCTCTCTCTCTCTTTCAGTCTTCCCCAGCGCGAGCTTTGGCGGGGGCTGGGCAGTGCGCGCTCTGGTTGGACGCTAGGCTGAGTGACGTCAGGCGCCACTGCACGCCGATTGGTCTGACTGGCAATGCGTGCAGGGTATAAACAAACCCCGCCCCCTTGCTCCCCAATGAGGGCGGGGGAAAAACGAGGTGGGTAGTGGGGCGGGGTCGAGCGTCCCGCCCAGGCCTTAACCACGAGGTGACAGGAGAGGGAGGAGCCTGCAGTAAAGCTCACAGAGGTTGGAGCTGGTAAATCCCGCCCGTGGGTGGAGCCTGAAGGAGGCTGGCTCTTGGCTTGCTCTGACCTCCTGATTTCCCGCAGGAAATTCCACCCCTTTTCGAGAGGAGAAGGAGTCCAGGACCTCACAGTGGTAGGAGCTCTGGACCTGGAGTCTGGAAATCAGGAAGACTTTAATTCTAATCCCATTGCGGATACCTTCATGTGAATTGCTGAAGCAGGAGAATGCACCTCCAGTACCCTCGTGTGTAATACTGAGGCAAGAGAATTCATCCCCGACACTCGCTATGGATATTGCCGGAGCAACAGAATTCACCCCCAGTATTCCCTCTGGGTATTACTCTGGCAAGAGAAATCACACCCGAAAAACTTCTTCTATGTATATATATTTCTTCAAGAGAATTAACCCGTCTGCCTCAATTTCCCCGTTTGTAAAACGAGAACAATTATTAGCACCTACTTCTCAGAGTAGTAAAATGAGATAATATTTATAAAGCGCTCTACAAACTTCAAAGCACCACACAGATGCTAATTTTACTATTAAATAATCTCATGATATGATACAGTTGGCAAGACTAAGGAAGGAGGCTAATAACAGTGCTGGGGGGGAGGGGAGGTGCCAAGATCTCGTGGAGATTTTACTTAGAAATCCTAAAATCACAGATTTAAAACTGGAAGGAACCTACTCCAACCTCCCTTATTTTTCAGATTAGGAAATTGACACCTCAGATGACGTCGAGTTTTTTGAGGCACCCAAATCGTAAACCTGAGAGGTAATATTTAAGCTAGGGAATCTAGTCAACAATATTAATTACAATAACATTTGTAAAGCACTTTAAGGTTTGCAAAGTGCTTTACAAATATGTCATTTGTTCCTCACCACAGTTCAGAGAGGAATGCTATTTTTATCCCTGATTAACAAATGAAGAAATTGTGACAGACAGAGGCTTAAATAATTTGCCCCGGGCAATTTTGAGGTGAGCTTTAAACTTCGGTCTTCCTGAATCCAGTTGCAGAGGTCCATCCACCCACCACTGCAACCCCACTCCTACCTGCCAGCAAGCATTTATTAAGTTCCTACTAGTGTGTTAAGTAGATAGATTTACAAAGAAAGGCAAAAAAACAGGGTCCCTGCTCTCAAAGAGCTTACTTTCCAATGGGAAGGACTATATGCAAAAAATTAGACATTCAAAATTTAGTCCTGGGGGCAGCTGGGTGGTTCAGTGGATTGAGAGTCATGCCCAAAGACTGGAGGTCCTGGGTTCAAATTTGACCTCAGATACTTCCTAGCTATGTGGCCCTGCACAAGTCACTTGACCCCCATTGCCTAGCCCTTGTTGCTCTTCTGCTTTGGAACTAATGCCCAATATTGATTCTAAGGCTGAAGGTAAAGGTTTAAAACAAAAAATGTAGTCCTCATGCACAGCACTAAATTTCCTTATCCTAGCAGATAAAGCCTAACTCTCAGACCACACCAAACCATCCATACCCTTGGGAGCCTGAAAACACTGATATTGCAGCACTTGCACAAAACAGCTCCAAATGAGAGAGTGGATTCAGTTGTCTTTGGAAGGAAATGAGTAAATGAGATTGGGTGGGGTGGGATGGGGTGGGGTTGGGTTAGACTTTAATCCTTTAGGATTTTTCCTCATACCAAGAAGAACATGAGGACAACATCCAAAATAATTGAATCAGAGACTTACAAATATGGACAAGACCTCAGAAGCCAACTAGGACCAAAGTTCTACTCTATAACTAGAGGGGCCCTCCAGCCTCTTAAACGAACAATTCCAGTGGTGGGTAATTCAGTCCCACCAAGAGATAGCCCATTCCATTTTCAATAGCTCTAAAGGTGACAAAATTCTTCTATTAAGCTGAAATCTACCTCTCAGTTCAACCCTCCAGAGCCAAAAACAAATGTAATTCCTGGTTCTCAGCCTTTCAGATCTTTGAAAATGGATCACATCCATAAGTTTTCTTTTCTTCAGACTAAAATACCTCAAGTTGCTTCAGTTGAGTTTTTTGGTTGGTTGGTTGGTTGGTTTTGTTTGGTAAAGTTTGTTTTTGAGTTTCCACTACTGTCCTGGATGCCCTCTGGGGGCAGCTCTAGTTTATCAATCTACTTCATAAAACAGTTCCCAGAATTAAACATTCAGAAGTAGAATGAAGAGGTAAAATCAAGCGAGTTGAAATCCAAATAATGTCAAATTAATGCCACTTTGAACAAGTTTGAAATACACAAATATTGAAACAACCATTCTTCAGTTTCATCAACAAAAATGTGCTGAACATCTAGCAATTCAATACAACAAGCATTTTTAATTTCCCTATGTGAAAGGCATTGTACAAAATGCTGAAGAGGCTATAAGATCTAGTCTCAAAGAGCTAACATTACACTAAGACAGGGGTCAGCCATATATGGCTCTGGAGCCATATCTGGCTCTTTTGAGGGCCAGATATGGCTCTTTCTGCAGGAGCCATAAAGTCAATTTTTTTCAGGCACTTACAGGAACACACACTGTTACAGGAGCGCGCACTGTGAGCACAGTACAGCTCTCACGAAATTACATTTTAAAAAATGTGGCGTTTATGGCTCTCACAGCCAAAAAGGTTGCCAACCCCTGCACTAAGAGAACACATGTATACAAATTAGGAATTTAAGGAGGAAGAGCCCTCTAACCACTGAGATAATTAGGAAAGACTTGCTTCACAGAGAAGATGGAAAGAAAATAAAGATTCTGAGAGGTTTGGGTAAGGAGTGAATTCCAAATATGAGGGACAGCTTGTGTGCTTACATGAAGGCAGGCAATAGAAAAATACATATGGAGAACAGCAAGTAGACTAGTTCATCTGGAAGCTAGATTGCAAAAAACAGGAAGGAGAATAATGTGAAACAAGGCTACAGAAGGTGATTGGGACCAGATTGTTGAGGACCTTTAAATGTAAGGCAGAGAAGTTTGTATTCTGTACTAAATGTAATGGGGAGCCACTGAAGGGTTTTGAGCAAAGGAGTGATATGGCCATACTATGCTGCCTTAAGAAGATCATTTTAACAACTTTGTGGAAGATAGATTGAAGATGGGAAAGATTGGCAGAAGAGAAACTTATTAGTAGGCTAATAGATGTGTAGTGAGCTATGATAAAGATTTGAACAAGAGTAAAGATACTTGAGGGGGGCAAGCTGGGTAGTTCAGTTGATTGAGAGTCAGGCCTAGAGATGGGAGGCCCTAGGTTCAAATCTGACCTCAGACACTTCCCAGCTGTGTGATCCTGGGCAAGTCACTTGACCCCCGTTGCCCACCCTTACCACTCTTCCACCTAGGAGCCAATACACAGAAGTTAAGGGTTTAAAAAAAAAAAAAGTAAAGATACTTGGAATGGAGAACAAGAATAGAAGGAATGTGGAAGTCAGATCCTCAGTATCTGAAGAGGAATTAGAAATGAGGACTGATGACTGAAATTACAACACGGATGATGGGACCTTCAACAGAAAAAGAGCAAATGGGGGGATAGGGAAGGGAAGGGAAGGTAGGCTTAGAGAAGTTAATGATTAGTATATTCAAGGTTATGGTCTCATTCAAAATCTGCTAAGCCCAATATTCATGCGAAATGACATTAAAAACAACTTAAATATCTTCTGCATAACATTCTCAGAACACAAAACAAAAGAACAGTATAATGTAGCAAAATTTCCATTTACTATATCAGTGCATCTAGCTGTGAATTTCCATGACCTAACCAGAGTATGCCATAAAAAACCTGTAGATGCTAGTTTCATAACGAGCCAATTTTTCCCAGGTAAAGGATGATTTACTAATGTAATTTTTTTTTAAACCCTTGTACTTCGGTGTATTGTCTCATAGATGGAAGATTGGTAAGGGTAGGCAATGGGGATCAAGTAACTTGCCCAGGGTCACACAGCTGGGAAGTGTCTGAGGCCGGGTTTGAACCTAGGACCTCCTGTCTCTAGGCCTGACTCTCACTCCACTGAGCTACCCAGCTGCCCCCACTAATGTAATTTTTAAAAAGATCTTTAAAACCCTCCAGGAAAAAAGTAACTTGCAGACTTTTTTTTGGGGGGGGGGAGAAGAAATTGAATATAATATTTTAAAATTTCTAAATAGGTACTACAGTGCCAATTTTGACCCAGTGAAGGCAAAACCAGCTTCATGATTTGACAAAAGGGATTTTTTCCCTTTCACCTTACCAAGCCATCTTTTTCATTTCCTCCTTATTCCTCCAATCAACAATTATATTTTGAGACAGTAAAGAGAGATTTTTTATAGCTCAGATTTACATGTGATTTATTTACTGGACTTTTCACAACTTGTCGGGGTAAGTGGAATAAGCATTTTCATTTTATAGAACAATTATAGGCTGAGAGAATGACTTATTCGAATTCACCTGGCTACTAACAAAAATTCATGACTTCTCAGGCCAAGCTTAGTATTTTGTCCACTTAACTGTGATCCTAGAGATGAGAAATTAAACATCTCATAAATATTATGAGAAATAAATGTTATCCATACCTAACCAGTTCTACTTAAAATTAATCAAATGGGCATCAATAGTACATATACTGAATAAAATATAGTAATGTTTTCTACTAGTCAGCCCATGTGTAGCCCAGTTCTTTTTGGAATTAAAATGCTTGTTCCCTTCCTCTTTGCTTTCTAACCTCTAGTCCCACATTACCAATTGGTTACTGGACATTTCAAAAAGGACATTACATAGGTATTTCTAACTTACCATGTTCAAAGCAGAATTCTGCTGGACTCACCTTCACAATTCACCACTTCTCTGAACTGATGATGGCTCAATTAGCACCTTCTACAAGAAGTGTCTGCTGATCTCACCAGATGCTCAGGCACTCACTCCCTCATAAAAGTACCATATACTTCAGTATTTGGTATATGTTATGTGTATACATGCAATTAGATATTTTCTCTCCCATTAGAACTCAAGTCCCTTCAGGGAGGGAACAGATTCACAAACATTTTCCAGCTTCTAGGACAGTACTTTGCACACAGAGTTTAATAAACACGTGTTGAAAAGCTAATATCTAAACAAAAGAGGTAAGAAAAGATGGTTATGAGCTATTTTGTTTATGGTTTTTCAATCCTGTAATTTACAATCCAATAACACTCAGTATGGTACAGAGTGAGAAAATAACAGATAGCCTGCCTTGAGAAACAAAGTTGCTCAGGGAAGCCTTTTCTCTGTTACAATAAAAAACTTCATCCTTCACAGCAACAGCAAAGTAGTTCTTAGGGTGGCACAAAATGATAAGAATGCCCTAAAATGAGTACCAAAATGATTAGCAAGAAACTCATCAATGATAATATTTCATCTGAAGTTTCATTATATTCTGGTTTGTATTCATCTCTATTTTATTCAGAGAAAACTTACATTTGTATAGTTCCTTAAGGTTTCACACCATATATTACATTACCTCATTTGAACCTTGATAATTCTGTGAGATGGATAACAGACTATTATTATCATTTTTCAAATAAAGAATCAAGCTAGAGCAAATAAAATAACTTACCAAGATACCTATCAATTGGGGAATAGCTGAAGATGTTTTGGTATATGATTGTAATAAAATACTATATTGCTATAAGAAATGAAGAGCAGTATGATTTCAGAAAAATCTGGAGAGACTTACACGAACTGATGCAAAGTTAAGGAAACAGAACCAGGAGAACATTGTACATAACAGCAATATAACAATGATCAACTGTGAAAGACTTAGCTACTCTAATCAGTGCAATGGCCCATGACAATTCCAAAGAACTCAAGGATGAATAATGTTATCTACCTGCAGAGAAAGATGATGAAGCCTGAGTGCAGATTGAAGTATAATGTTTCTTGCTTTTTTTTCTCCAACATGACTAATATGGAAATAGGTTTTTCGTGATTTCACATATATAATTGATATATTGATCAATGGGTAGAGGAGGAATCCAAGGGAAGAAGGGGGAGAATTTGGAACTCAGATTTTTTTTTAACAATGAATATTAAAATATTTTTAAAATGGAAAAAATTAAATACCTTGCCTAAGACTACCTAATGCTAACAAATAGATTGTCTTATGACTCTAAATCCTTTCTCTTGTCTGTAAAACACAAAACTCTTTTGAAAGTATAAGCTATTAATTATAAGAGATAGATCCCTGGGCAGGGGAATGGAAAGGAGCATATTTGGAAGTGAAGATATCTATAACTGTTATAAGAAACCACATAGCACCTATACATTGCCAAGGCAGTATTAAGTACACAAATATTTGTCGACATGTTTGTAAAATGTTATTGAATGACAAGACTGCAATGTTATTCAAAGACAAGTTGTTCAGTCATGGGTGACTCTTCATGATTCTGTGGACCATACTGTCCGTGGGGTTTTCTTGGCAAAGCTACTGGAGTTGTCATTTTCCTCTTTAGTAGGTTAAGGCAAATAGTATTAAAAAAATACAGTAGGTTAAGCGACTTGCCCAGCCATCATTCAGCTTGTGTTAGAGGCCAGATCTGAAGTCAGGACTTTCTGACTCCAAGCCCAGTACACGATATCTACTGAGCTACAGAGGCTGCCTCCTTACTCAACGACCAAGACTGCATGGGTACTTCTTCTTCTGTGGGGATTCAGAGAAGAGGCAACATTGATACTAGTGAATTATTTCCTGTAGAAAATATTTTAACATACTAATCCAGTATTATAGGACCATTAGTTGGCATTTGGATATAGTTTTTATTAAAGTTACCTTTGATAAAAATATAGTGTTGTGCACATAAAAGATGATAATTAAATATTTGTTGAGTGAGTTAACATACATTTTATTTATTTGTTTGTTTTTTAAAACTCTTACCTTCTGTCTTGGAGCCAACATGGCTCCAAGGCAGAAGAGTGGTAAGGGCTAAGCAATGGGGGTTAAGTGACTTGCCCAGGGTCACACCGCTGGGAAGTGTCTGAGGCTAGATTTGAACCTAGGACCTCCCATCTCTAGGCCTGGCTCTCAATTCACTGAGCTACCCAGCTGCCCCCTAACATAAATTTATTTTAAATAAATTTTTATTAACATCTTGAGGTGTTACATTCCCAAAATTTTCCCCAGCATCCTTTCCTCTCCCCTGCCAAGAGAGCTATTCTATAGAACAAAGCATTTTTTAAAAAACATAAAAAGAAGAGAAAAAAATCAGCATAATTGATCAGTATATTGAAAACATCTGAGACTGTCTGCAAAGTACAACACTGATGGATCTACCTCTATAAAGAGATAAGTTGAAAAGTTACTCTCTAATCTTCTTTCGTGACTTGCTTCTTGTTGTTTTTTAAACCCTTAGCTTCTCTGTCAGCATCAATACTAATGATCAGTTCCAAAGTAGAAGAGCAACAAGGGCTAGTTAATTGGGGTTAAATTACTTGCCCAGGATTACACAGCTAGGAAGTGTATGAGGACAAATTTGAACCCAGGGCCTCCCATTTCCAAAACTAGCTCTCTGTTCACTTAGCCACCTAGCTTGCCCCCCTGTTTGTTCTTTATAATTTTGTAACATTCACTTTTGGGTATTTTCATAGTACTTTTCATTTACATTGTTGTAGTCATTAGTTTTGTTTTCTTGCCTATTTCACTCTGCATCAATTAATGAAGTTCTTTCTACACATTTATCACATTTATAATTTCTCACAGATAGATAGTTTTCAAATACATTCATGTATAATTGGTTTAGCCATTCTCCAATCTAAGGTCATTTATTTTGTTTCCAATTCCTTGTTATTACAAAGAGTGCTACTATAAATATTTTGGCACATATGAGACTTTCTTCTTATCAACAGTCTCCTTGGGGTGTAAGCCTAGTAGCGGAATCCCTGAATCAAAAGGTATGTAAATTTTAGTCACTTTATTTGAATAATTGAAAATTGATTTCCAAAATGATCTCAATGCACCAGGGTTCCTATCTTCCAGTAACTCCTCAAACATTGACTATCCCCATGTTTTTTGGTCATCTTTGCCAATTTGCAGGGTGCAAGGTAAAACCTCAGGGTTTCAGTAGGCATTTATTAACTACTTACTATGTGCCAGTCATTCCCATAGTCTGGGAATGCAAAGAAAGGCAAAAAAAATCCCTGCCCTCTATTGTATTGAATACATTACTGGGAAATATAAACCTTGCTCAAAAAAGGTGGACTTCTGAAAACAAATCTTATTATTAGACTCCTTTTGTTCCCTCTACCATGCTCTCTTATCTTTTGGGTCAAACAAAAATATCTATCTATACAATAGCCTTCCCTTGCCTTGGAAGCTTAAGAGATTTTATTTTATTCCTTATTAATTGTATTTTTATACCTTTCTAGTGCTAGAGACTCAAGACCAGGTTGTTATTGTTTTTCTGTCAGTGATATGTAAATTCTATTAATCATTATTTTCAAAACTGCTGAGCAATTTGCTTCTGTTATATAGATTCAAGCTTTTTGATTTATCACTCTCCTCAGTGACCAATGATCCTTGAATTATCTCTAAGCCTCATGTCTTTATAGTTAGTAACTCTAATTGTCTTTCGTTTTCCTTCTACCAAATTTTCTTCTATTTTTTGAATTTCAAATGTTTCATTCTCCTTTTAAAATTCTGTTATTTTGAAGAAGCTGTCTTTCACTTCAGTTGTGTTACTTATTTTTTCCTTTGAGAGTTATTTCTGACCTAATTTCCATCTTAACTTATTTTCTTAGAAGTTAATTTCTCCTTTAACTCATTTAATAATTTATTAGTGTTTCATTTTTACCTCTGGGAAATTTATGGAATTGCCTTCCTTTTCTTTTAACTGAGAGGTTTTTGTTCACTTTGGCTTAAAGCATAATACGTTTTGTGTTTTAGACTTTTCTGGGATGGTTGCTTATTTTTCCCTAGCTAATATATTTTCTTGATAAGTGTATACCCCAATTTTGTCCCTCAGCTTTTTTGTTTTTCACCCTGTCTTCTATTTCCAATAGTTTGTTTTAGCCTTTTCTTCCTCACTGGTTGGCTGATCACTCCCCTTCCAAGACTTTTTTTTTCTCTTCATAAACTTCCCAAGTTTGCTGATTCTCATTTCCTTGACCATGAAGTTTTTGTGAGCCTAAATGGGACTCTTCCCTGTGTAAACTCCAGGAAAAAACTTAGCACAATTAGTTGTGTAGGTCCCTTTTTCCCCTAGCTCAACTCTGCATTATCAGGTTTCTTCCTCCAGTGTAGGGAGAATCAATACTTTCTACCTATTAAGAGATATGAAGGGTTCTGACCAAGTTACTGCCATGAAGAACAGGCTAGAAGTTATGACAATTGTCATCCAGAACTCAAGAGTGTTCCTTAGGTTGTGTGTGTTGGCTATAGCTGGCATGCAAGGTGGTTTGGGGGGACTAAAGTGAATGGGGAGCTTGAAATAGTTCAATCTTCTACCATTATTTAAGAAAATTTTATACGAGGTAGATATATTTTTATCTACTTCTCTTTGTTGATTCAGTTTTAATGTAGTTTTGATGTATTTCTTCTTGTTTTGAGGTTTGGGGATTGGGAAATTATGTGAAAAACTATACCACCATCTTGTTAATTCCATGTCTCTCTGACCCTTCTATTTGTATTCTTAATTCCATCCCCTCATAGTTCTTCTAAGAGCTGGTTCCATCAATTTCTTCCTCTCATCTTCAAAGTTTTATCTTCTGTTGGCCTTTGATCTATTAAAATATGCCTCCATTTTCTCTATCTTTAAAAAATGACTTTAATTTGAAACTGCCATTACCTCATGCTATTATCCCATATGTCTTCTCTGTTTTAAGACCAAATCCCTAGGACCCGTGTCCTACCACAACCTCAACTTTACCACCTACTCATTTCTCACACCCTTTATAATTAGACTTCCATCATCTCTGTACTTAAATGACTGTCTTCAATATTACTAGTGATCTTTTAAAACTATTGGTTTGAAAACTATATGGTATGGGGGGCAACTGGGTAGCTCAGTGGATTGAGAGCCAGACCTAGAGACAGGAGGTCCTGGGTTCAAATCTGGCCTCAGACACTTCCTAGCTGTGTGATCCTGGGCAAGTCACTTAACCCTCATTGCCTAGCCCTTACCACTCTTCTGCTTTGGAGCCAATACACAGTATTAACTCCAAGATAGAAGGTAAGGGATTAGAAAAAAACAAACAAACAAACAAAAAACTATATGGTATGGCCTTTTGATCCAGCCATACCACTTCTGGGTTTGTACCCCAAAGAGATAATAGGGGAAAATATGTGTATAAAAATATTTATAGCTGCGCTCTTTGTAGTGGCAAAAAACTGGAAAATGAGGGGGTGTCTCTTGATTGGGGAATGGCTGAACAAATTATGGTATCTGATGGTGATGGAATATTATTGTGCTAAAAGGAATAATGAACTGGAGGAATTCCATGTGAACTGGAAAGACCTCCAGGAATTGATGCAGAGTGAAAGGAACAGAGCCAGAAGAACATATTCACTGAGATGGATACGCTGTGACACAATCAAATGTAATGGACTTCTCTATTAGCAACAATGTAATAATTCAGGACAATTCTAAGAGACTTACAAGAAAGAATGCTATCCACCTCCAGAGAAAGAACTGTGGGAACAGAAACACAGAAGCAAAACATGATTGATCACATGGTTTGATAGGTATATGATTGGGGATGTTGAGTTTATTTTTTTTAGAGGAAAATTTTATATTTTTAAATTTTTTTTTTAATTTTAATTTTGAATATTTTCTCCTACTTACATATTTCATGTTCTTTCCCTCTCCCCCAAACCCTTCCAACCCCCCTTAGCCAACGCACAGTTCCACTGGATTTTACATGGGGGATGTTGATTTAAATGATTACTCTATTACAAATATTAATAATATGAAAATAGATTTTGAACAATGATACATGTAAAACCCAGTGGAATTGCTTGTTGGCTCTGAGGGGGGGAGAAAAAAGGGGAGGGAAAGAACATGAATTATGTAATCATGGGAAAATATTCTAATTTAATTAATTAAATAAATGAAATTTTAAAAATTTTAAAAATCACCCTAATTTCTGAATATATTCTTCTCCTATACAGTAAACCATCCTTTGTAGAAAAGAAGGGGGAGGGAAAGAATCTATTTAGTAAAACTAACCAAAATATCTACTGCAATTAATGTACGTGTTATAGTCAATACCATAGTCTCCCATCTTTGCAAAAAGGAGGAGGTGCATTTTCTCAACTCTTTGCTAGAGTCAAGCTTGGCTATTATAATTAAACAATATTTAAAATAGCTATTTTTCATTTTTTCATTTAAATTGTTATAGTCACCGTGTATGTTGTTTTCCTGATCTTGCTTTCATTTTGTATCAGTTCATATCGTCCCGTTCTCTGAATTCTTCATAGTAATTTTTTCTTATGACATAGTAATAAGCCATTTCATTCATGTACCATAATTTGATTAGTTATTTCTCAGTCAATGGACATCTGGTTTGTTTCCAGCTCTTTGCTACCACCAATGATCTGTTGTCTGTAAACTCCGATAGCATTTTCTCAATCCTTCTTCACGAGTAGATATTTTGGAATCATTAGATACTATAATATTCTTTTTTTTTCCATTTCATTACTGAAGTAACATTGCTCTCAGTTGGTTTTTCTCCTATATGCCTAATATCTTTATAGAGTCTCTTCTACTAATTTATAATTTATCACCCAAAGTATGACTGTTCTTCATTAATCTACCCTTGACCCTCTTCTATATGCTTTTTCCCTTGGCAATCTTATTAGTTCCCATGGGTTTTGTTTGTTTAATCTATTCACATTTGAATATATGAATCTATAGCCAGATAAAAGCAGGAGAAAAAAAGTAACTAATGAGCATAATCCCAAAGGGAAGGGGGGATAGATTATAGCATAAAAAGTAATAGAGACAGGTGGAGGAAAACATAAACTAAGGGCTTAAACTATCTAGTACACAAAATGCTAGAGTCCATTTTGGAAAGCAATTTGAAATTATGCAAATAAAATGACTAAAATATTCATATCTTTGAATGAGAGATTTCATTCTTAGGTTTATATCCTGTTATGGGTAAATATTATTGGTGGAGTTTGATAAAAGCTGCGTAGATCAGTTTGGCACATCACTGACAGTATCCTATGAAGAGAGTTGGAGATAGGAAACAGGAGGTAGGAAATAGGATAGAATATCTTTTAATTCTTATATTATATCTTATATTTTAATCCTATTCTCAGATCTCTTAAAACCCTATATCTAAGAAATCTTCTTGTCTGACAAAGCAGACCTAACTTATCTACTCTAAACTAATATTAAATTTTGTTATCTTAACTAACTGATGAACATTAAATCAATAACAAACTCCTTAAAGTAATTCTTCTATTAACTATCAGTTATAAACTGCCTGTCACAGGGATACAGACAGTACTCCTCCTCTCTCAGAGTTCTGAGAAGCACAGAACCTCTCAGTCACAAACTCCTTCCCACTTCAGTATCTCAGGTCAAACTCTCCAAATCTTAAACTGCCAGTTTCTCTTGACAGAGAGAAACTGACCCAGCACTCTCAAACTCCTCTCAGACCAAAGCCAGAGCAAAATGGAGTCTTTTCTTAACTGATTTTCTCAGTTTTATAGTCTGTCTCTTAAAGAGCCAGCATGAGATCATATACATTCTGCTCTTAAAGAAACAGAATAAGATTTACATAACTTCCTCTAACCTAGAAATTCTGCTCCTAAGGAGACAGAGTGAAAATTAAATAAATTCCTTATAACAACTCCAAGGAAGCCATTGATAAGAATAAAGTCCCAATATACTCCAAAGTATATTTTTTTGTGATATCTAAGAACTAGAAACAAAATAGATGCCCATCAACTAGGGAACTGATAAACAAATTGTGGTACATGAATACATTGAATATTACAGTGCTATAAAAAATTATATACAAAGAAGCATGTGAAGATATATATGAACTGATGTAGAGGGAAGTAAATGGAGCCAAGAAAACAACATATACAGCAACTATAACGATGTAAGTAGAAAGAATATCACACTGAAAAATCAGTAGTATATGAAACAAAATTATAAAGCTCAAGCTGACTCAAAAGAAGAGATATGAGAAGACAACCCTAACATGCCCCTTCATGGAGGGAATAGTATTTACATAACTTCAACAATGTAAATAGAATGAACAACCACACCAAAAAATGAAAAATAAATATAACAAAATTATAAAGCTTGATCAGAAGTCAAATGAAGAGATATGAGAGGACATCCCCAAACTATCCTTTTGTGGAGATGGGAGGTCCACAGGTATTATACATTCACATATTTTCTGACTTTTTCAATGTATGATTTGTTATGTTAACTTTTTTCCCTTCTCTTTCATATGGGATGACTCTAAGGGGAGGAGAGGGGAACAGACATTTGGGATAACTATGGTGATGTAAGAAATAATATCAATAAAAAATTACTTTTTAAGATTTAGCTCAAGTAATACCTCTTTCTGATTCCCCAGTTTTCATATTCCCCTTGTCCTCAAATTATCTTGTATTTATTTGGTTTTGTACAATTATATCTATCTTCCTTTAGAATGTAAGCTCTCTGACATCAAGGACCTTTTTTTGTCCTTGTATTTGCAGAGCCCTTTGCACCTCTTTAATTAACACATTTTCCTACTTACTAAAGCAGCTCTTCCAGATCTTTTGACCCCTCCTCAAAATTCCCATGACTCTGTATGAGATAAAAATGATGACTCACCCAAATAAACAAAACCTGGAATCAGAAGGTAGGAGTAAAAAGAGGCAATTATTTACTCCCCTTCATGAAAGAAGGCACTTCAGTGATGGGCTAAGAAGTTCAGAGTTCTATCTTCTTCGGCCTTTCTTATCTCATCACTAAGATGCTTTCTTCCCTTTCTCCTCTTTTACTCTTGACTCACATGAATAGGTGGCCTTTATCCTTGTAACTGCTTCTACACACATGTGATCCTGTTCCATCCAGTCATTTCCAGCAGATTTCCCCCTCTATCATCCCCACTCAAAATTTATCTTCAGTCTCTCTAAGTCTATTGTCTTTTTCCCTACTGCCCACAGACATGCCCCACATCTTCAAAAAAACCCTAATTTGTCCTGTTAACAATTGCCCCATATGTGTCAAAAGGGATTGTGGTTAAATTCCTTCAGGTTACCTCTAGTAGGTGCCTCCACTTCCTTTCCTCTCATTCTCTTAATTTTCTATGACCTGGGTTCCAATCCTATCATTTGTCTGAAACTACTCACTTCAAAGTTAAAAACAATCTATTAATTGCAATTTCTGTAGCCTTTGACCCTGTCAGTCATTCTCCCTGATTCTCTTTTCTGTAGGTTTTTGTGACACTTTTTCCTGTTTGTTTTTCCCTCCTACCTATCTGATCATTCCTTCTCAGTTTCCTTTGCTGGATCTACTTCATCCAGGTAATAATACTCACTAGCCATGGGTGTTCCACAAGGTTCTGTCCTGGACTCTCTGCTCTTCTTCCTCTATCCTATTTCACTTGGTGATCTAATTTTCCATGAATTCAGTTTATTATCTCTATCCTGATGATTCTTAAATCTATTTATCCAGCCTTAGCCTTTCTTTGGACCTAGGATCTCACATCTCCAACTGTCTATTATATGTCTCAAAATGGATATCCTATAAGACCACCCTCCCAGTCATCCATTCCTAACCACCTCAATGTCATACGTAACTCTTCACTCTCTTACCACCCTATCCATAACCAATCTATTGCCAAGATTAATTGACAGATTTTAGCTTTCCAGCATTTCTGGTATACTCTTCCTTCTATCCTCTGACACTGCTACCATCCTGGTTGCAAGCCCTCATCATTCACATATAAACTATCGAAATCTTCTCCTGGTTGTCTTCTCTATCACAAGTCTCTCCCCATTCCAAAGACATTCTCTACTCAGCTGTCCAAGTGGCCTTCTTAAAGCACAGTTCTGATCATGTCATCTTCTTACTCTAATGGCTCCCTGTCATTTTCAGGATCCCATGTTTGGCTTCTAAGTCCTTCATAGCTTGAATCCCTCCCCCTACTTTTCTAGTCTTCTTATGCATTACACCCTCCCTGCCCTCTTTGATCAAGTGACTCTGGCCTATTTATTGTTCCTTGCATGTGACACATCATTACCTGATTCTGAGAATTTTCATTTGACTGTCTCCATTCCTGGAATGCCTGCTCTCCTTATCTCCACTTCCTCACTTCCTTCAAGTTTCAACTAAAATCCTACTTTCTACAGGTGACCTCTCCTAATCCCTCTTAATTCTAGTGCCCTCCTGTAGATTTTTTTTTTCAATTTATTCTATATAATTAAAGTCCCACAGCCTGTTAGCATGGGATTATCTCCTCATTGGTGGAGATCAATGCCCTGCATGAGGGGCAAGGTGGAATCGGTGAGAGCAGAAGATAGTGGAGTTCCAGGGCTTCAGGTCTCTTTAGGTCCTTCTGGGTCTACTCTTTCTGACTTCCAACTTGGAGAGAGAAGATGGATGGTGCCATCCCATGTCAGGTTGCTAAAGGAAAAGTCCCTGGGGAAAAAACTGACATAAGAAGAGCAGGCAGGTCTCCACAGAGTCTCCTGTTTGCTACTCTAGAGACTTCAGGGAACTTCCCCTTAGGCGAGATCTAGGACTCTTTCTCGGTTGGGCTAAATTCACTTCATTCCCAATCAGAGAGCTCCTCCACTCTGTATTATCTGGTATATATTCTCCTGTGTATTTTTATTTTTGTTTTTGCTTTCAACTCAGATCAATAGGTTTCTTGCTAATTGCTATGTGTGTTCATCATAGAACTGGTATTTGATGGGAAGGAAATTAAGCCTGGGATATAAACCTTGGAGTCCTCATTTCTCCAATAAAGAAATAGTGATCAGAAATTTGGCTTGAACTTGAAAACTATACCCCCTACTCTATTTTTAAAGGAGCATATAGAAATAATTCTGGCCTTGAATCCCCTCTCTAAGGAGAGTGGACAAGCTTTTGGTCCCAATTTCCTGCTTCCCCTTCTATCAGGAAATCGAGTCTCCTTGGGGGGAGGATTGGGGAAGAAAAGGCTGCAACAGAGTTGCTGAGAGCAGATTTTTAATAGGGGTGGGATGGGATGGGATGGGATGGGATGGTAAAGAATGTAGTAGGGTTTATTGGAGACTGTTCAGATTTACTCTCCCTGGTGGATTATACAGAACACATTTTCTTTAACCTGCTGACAGTTCAATATGCAGAATTTTGAAGGGCTAGTTTCTGGTCCTGAGTGATAGATTCTGTTGACTTTCATTTTCAGAGAGGATCATGTCTTCTTGACTTTTGGGTGAATTGAATTAAAAGTCAGAGATGCACAAAATGGTCAGCCTCATTTTCTCTCCCCATCATCTAAGTCCAGTGGCAAGACAAAAGTCAGGATGACTGTTGATGGCCAGGGATATAGAGGATGACTTTGGCATCTTCCAGGTCTGACCAAGCTCTAAGTGCTTCACAGTGCCTGCTTCAGCTGCCTTTATGGCCACTGAAATAAAATGCTCTCATCTGCCTATTCTATTAGAAGTCTTCACATGCCTGGAGTAGATATTCCTCTATTTCACTGATGGATTTGAGGACTGTTGGACTACCCTCAACCTGGTTTAGCCTGTCTGCTGAGTGTTTTACTGGGATGTGGCCACTGGGCATGCTACACCTTCTTGGAGCCACAGGTGAAGGTGGGTGAAAAGTGGAAGCCGAAGGTGGATGAGCAGCCTTGAAAAGGGCTCAGCAAGCCCTCAGGAGAGGTGCTAATCCTCACTGAACACTCCATTCACCTGCAGAGCAACAGTTGGTGTGATGACAAATCTTCTGGCTGGCTAGAGGGCTCAAAGGACTGTGACTCAGGAAGAGGTTGAGCTGGGACTGTATACATAACAAAATGATCCAAGTGTAGATTGTCTCTTGCCTTCTTTTATGGTGATAAGCAAGGCAAGAACTGGTGTGTATTGCTCACTGGGGGAAGCTCCTTGCCTACCTGCCCACCATGTGTCTGTGAAAGCATGGAAGCCTCTTTTGCATTTATTCTTATTCCAATATGGGAAAATACAAGTGATGAATGAGAACTGGAAATCCATCAAAGCCAGCTAAGGTCCCAGCAACTAAGATCCTGGAGCTAGTGACAAGAGGAGCCCAGCCCACTGAGGGCCTAGCCCAGCAGTAGATTGACCTGACAGTCATCTTGTCCTACAAGGCATCTCATTCTTGCACCTTCACGTCTCAGATAGAAAAAGGGTAGGGATTAGAACCCAGAACCTCTAGTTCAAGATCCATTCCCAGGCTCCTCTTTTCCATGCTAAGAAGACTTCTCCCCCAAAACCACCAAGAAAGAACTCTTGTCACATATTAGGAAACAGATCAGCCCTTTACTATTGCAACTTAATTTTTATTTTATGTTTTTACATAAGTACAATTTTTACAGATGATGATTTTTTAAAAAATGAAGCTGGTACCATCATTAGTATTTGTAAAATGTCATCCAGTTATTTAGTTTTTTTAAATATTAAAAATACAATACATTCATTTCCCCACAAATCATATTAATATTTTTTCACAATGAACTCCTTCTCTAGTAAGTTCCTGTATGCAAGGATGTAGAATATAGATTAAGGCTGAACAAGTCCTTAGTGATCATGTAGTCTATGACTTTGCCTTTTGGCAGGGTTATATGAAATGATCCTTTTCTGGACTCAATAATAATTTTTGCTAATTTTTCCATCAAAAATCACAGCCAACTCAGTCATTTTCACAGTTCTACTTTTATGTTCATGGATAACTGAGAATAGTTTGAGGAGTAAAAAGCAGGCGTAGGTGTTATATTTTATGAAAGATATCCCCAAAACGAATGAACCTGGAGGGTGGGTTGATAGGAGCAGGCCCAGGACAAGGCATCTGTTAGCCTGAGCCCATATTCACCAGAGGATTTTAGCCTTAACTCTGACAATTATAATTGGCTTTTCAAAAAATAAAAACCTGTGAGTCACAGGAAAAAGAATTTTCTGGAATATAAAATACTTCTTTGCCTTTCTTAGCCCTGAGGTAGTCATTAGGAGCTGAACTGGAGGTGAATGGGGACCCATATAAAATCTAAGAAAAAATAATTTCCAAAAAGATACATATATACCTCTGAGATTTAATGTACAGATGTTAAGGGACAGCTATTTATGATGGTCTAATGATGACTTAATATTAATGAGT
Source organism: Gracilinanus agilis (assembly GCF_016433145.1). NCBI lineage: Eukaryota > Metazoa > Chordata > Mammalia > Didelphimorphia > Didelphidae > Gracilinanus > Gracilinanus agilis. The sequence continues at coordinate 629,102,763 of NC_058132.1, forward strand.
CTGCTAGATTTTGGAAAGAAGAATAGAAGGATGACAAAGAACAGGCTCATATATCCCAACTAAAATCTATATTATACCACCTTGCATAAATATGGAATTTTCAAATCATTTTCTACTAAAATATTTTGAATCATTGCAAGTCATATTATTTCAAAATAAAAGTTTTTAGAAATGTTGATGGCTGTGTAAAAAACTTATACAGTACTTAAACATTTTTAAACAGTGATATTGTTCTCTCTCTCTCTATGGCTAATCCTGGGTCAACACAACGCTAGTGAATGCAGAAAACAGTCCAGAGGCCCCTTTCTGCCTTTCCCTAGTGTCACACAGTCATGCCGAGGATGTGAGGCCACACTTGGAAGTTATCTAATCATACCCTGATCAGTGACATTATTTCAAACTTCTATTGGAATGATCTCTTCAGAGTCATTAAATGGAAAAGGTAAATTTAAAAGATGTGGTTCATTTAGAGTAATTTCTCTCTCCCTAATTCACAGGGTTCACAGATTAGCTATAATCAGCACACCAGTCTGAGGTTTTCGCCGAGTTTGCCATTTCTGCTTTCTGTAATTGTGGTGCTTTCCCCGCTTCCAAGAACACTTCGGGCACACTTGCTCAAGCCAATGGGCTATGCTGTTGGGCTGACCCATACCTCTCAAAGTGAGGGCAATTCTAGAGACCTCCTTCCTTCCTTACAACATCCCCCAGGCATGAGACTGCGGAGGCATCCATTCTGGGCTCAAGTTGGTCCTGAAGGTTCAGGAATGGATCAAGGCTTTTAATTCTTTTTGAGGACATTAATGAAAATTCCTAAAGGGGCTCAGAATCCATTGTTGATCCTGACTGGTAGGTGGATTTGGACCCTGAGTAGACTCAGGCCTCCTACGCTCAGTCTGAGATGATTTAAAAATCACTCTGCCTTAAGGTACCTCCTTTTTCCTTTTCATGATACCAAGAATATTGAAATTCTTGCTATGCTGTGGGGAGAGGGGTATTTTACCACTTGCTACTTTTAATTAAATAAGGTTGCTCCCAGGATATGTAGGGAAACCTTTTCTTAGAACTCCTTTCTTGAAACACAATTATGTTTGGCATTCCTAGGGCTCCATCATTTAGTATTCTTTTGTAACAAATATAAAACTTGTGGAAAAACTGTTGTCTTTCCTTAGAAATATCCTGAAAAACTATCTATATATGTATATGCAGATATATACTAACATGAAGAATTTTGTCATTTAAAAATATAAACTTGGAATAAACTATTTTCCCTCATAAAAAATGAGATTCTCAGAAAGGACTTTAAGAATATAAAATGGAGAATTCCAGCTGCTTATGCTTATAAAGCAACTTGCTATTCTCTCTCTCAATCCAGCATATTTACTGTAACAAACATCATTTGCTCTCCACTAGCAGTTTCATGTACATAAAAGGAAAAAAGGAAATATACATGTTAAAAGTCTAACCCAGAGATGAAATTTCCACCAAGAAAATTCTTCGGCCAATATTAACTAAGCACCTACTGTATGCAAGGCACTATGGGTGATACAGAGGAAAAGGTCATAATTCCTGCCCTCAAGGAGCTTACAATATAGGAGGTTGTATGAAGGACAAATAGAGAAGATCTTTGCCAGAGACAGGAAGGCATCCATAAATCTTTAGTAAGAGTGCAGATGAGTCAAGTTTCAAAATCACTAATTTCTAAGGGTAGCAAAGCGAGGAATCAGATAATATATTCTGGACCCATCCTAAACACTCCCAAGCATATCCCTAATCTGCATCAAAACTATGACTTTTCTACAATTAAGAAAAGGAACAATAGTTGAAGGAACAGATTTCAATGAGAGGTTCTCTTTTTCTTTGAGTGACTAGGACCTTCCTTATGAATAAATTCTCAAATGATAATGATCTGAGAGAAAGAGGGCTGGGAAGGCAGGCCTCAATTGAATGAAATTATTCAGGATTTTTCTACTATAACCTCTAAGAAGAAATGTGTCAACGTTTTTCAGATTTCAGCAAAACCTGAACAACTCTCTAGCAAAACTGTCACTAACAGAACCAAAAGAACAAAAATAAGACTTGTTTCTGGATGTGAATAGAAAAAAACCATAAACCACTATTATTTGGGCAGACCTCCAGTCTCCATGAAATTAATTTATGCATAATAAATAATATTTATCTTTTACTTTAAATACAAGTGCTATGGAAACAAACTCATAACTAGCAAAACAAACAAGCAAAAACTGCTATAAAATGGGCAAGACCTAGAAAAGGGGAAAAATGAAGGTGGTAGTGATGATGATGAGGGCCAGACATTAGTCACAGGCACATTAATTATAATTATTATACTTTGAAAATGAAAATGGTGCTCAAATGATTGGGCATGGAGACATCCTAGGCTCTACCCCTGCGCTCTTCTTCTCCAAAATCTTCACCAAGCAGAAAATTAAGAAAATAGCCTTTCTCTGTTCTCAGACAAAGCTGAGATGGGTACTGAGGGCACTTGTCGCTCACTGCTGCCATCTTGGTTCTTGCTCTCATCTGGGACAGACAGGTAGGTAAAATATCAGAAGGAACACATTCAGGGATGAAATACTATAACAGAATTTGAGAGATCTGGCCTAACTACCAGAACAGGTAAAAAAAAAGTGCTCTCAAGCAGATGTGGCATCATCTTGAACAAAAACTAAGAACTCTTCTGTTTTTTTCATATTATACACAAACCATTGGGCTGAGAAATGTTGAAAACAAAATGTGTCAGAACATGAATATAAGACCACAAAATACTCAAAGTGATCATGAGCAAAAGGCAAGAAATAGTCATAGTAATCCAAATATTCTCAAAAATATGTTTGTGATTGATTCTGTGATGACAATCAGAAATTTTGAGAATGTTGTTTCCCTACTTACCTGCAAATCAGGCAAGTTTAAGTAAGCAAGTAATTTTATGGAAATAAATTATTGTTCCTTAGCAAACTATCATTTTTATCAATCAAAAATCACTATTTTTTCAAATACCAGAAATGACCAATTGTGAAAAGTTGGTTGGCAAATCTGTAATGAAACAAGGTCACAGGAAAGCAAAAATTAAGGCAGGTAGAAAAAGAGGACTCACTAATTAATAAAAGAGCAGTCAAAAAAACAAATATTGACAAATAGCTCACATCTGGACAGAACATTGAACAATTGCAGCTTGAAATTGAAGAAATCTTAATGTTGCTTCAGAACTGCTACAATATTTTGGCATAGTCAAATAGTACTTTTATTTAGTACATGGACTGTAAATAAATCTAATGAATTCAAGGCAAGAAAAAGGACATAATTTTTGAATGAAACATTAAATGGCATTCACCAGAAATTGTTGGTAACAAATCACAATGTTCAGTTATGGCACTGATCTACAGTATTAAAAAAAAAAAAAGATGAGGACCCAAGACAGAACAATTTTGGAGCAGCCAAAGTACCACTGGACATGGCAGTCACACTCTTCTTGGGAGGACCATGAAAAGTGTGCCGATGAGGTACTGTTGTCTTAGCAAGGTTTAGATTTGGATAAAAATCACAGTAAAAAGTTGTTCTCCCCCCCCCCCCCCCAAAGCAGTAGTGTGTTTTGTTGTCTTCTCCCATTTGGTGTTATAACTTGTTATACCAGTTCATGGAACGCTTTACGGCCCTGACCCAATTTTCCATAGTAGGTTCATATTCTTTCCATTTCCTCTGGGGCTCAAAAACTGTTTCGCTTTTCCTCAGCTTATTTAACTCCTCTTTGTCTGTCCAAAACCCTAGAAATGAGAAAAGTCAGTTTCAAATGTGAGAGTAAATCCTCCCTGGGGCCATCAGGTGGAACACAAAGACTGCCAGTGGGTGAGAAGACGCTATAGGTCAAGTGTCTGACTTGGGAGCTCCCTCCCTCCAGCAATGTCCATCACAAGCCAGTCTTGGTGAGAACTGGCTGCCCTGTGTGTGAGTGAGTGTGAGTGTGAGTGAGTGTGTGTGAGTGTGTGAGACTGTGTGTGTGAGAGAGAGTGTGTGAGAGTGAGTGTGAGAGTGTGTGAGTGTGAGAGAGTGAGTGTGAGTGTGTGAGAGAGTGTGAGACTGTGTGTGAGTGTGAGTGTATGGGAGAGAGTGTGTGAGTGTGTGTGGGAGTTGAGAGTGTGTGTGAGTGTGAGAGTGTGAGACTGTATGTGAGTATGTGTGTGTGAGAGAGTGTGTGAGTGTGTGTGAGTTGAGTGTGTGTGTGTGAGAGTGAGTGAGACTGTGTGTGAGTGTGAGACTGTATGTGAGTATGTGTGGGAGAGAGTGTGTGTGTGTGTGAGTTGAGTGTGTGAGTGTGTGAGACTGTGTGTGAGTGTGAGACTGTGAGTGTGTGTGTGTGTGCGTGCGTGTCTGAATCCTCAGTAAGAACATACGTACCCACAGCGAGGCCGGCTAGGGAGGCAGCGCCCAGACAAGACATGTCCACTTGGACCGGCCGGTCTATCTTCTCGTTAATGAGGTCCGACGTCATCTGCATCACAAAGCCGTTCTTACAGACCCCGCCATCAGCCCTGTGGGACAAAAGCGGCCACAAAATGGGCAAAACATGAGCAAGAAAGGCGGGATGGGCGGGGCTGCCCCACGCGGGAGCTTCTGTGGCCGGCTCTTAGGAACGGCGCCCAGGCCGTCAGCCCAACCCATTGTTCCAGTCACTCCACTAAGCTACGGGCAGGAGCAGCCACCTCTATGGTGCAGGAAGTGGAAGAAAGTGAAGGAATTGAAAGAAAACGTCCTCACGCTTCCCTCTGGAAGTTCAGCTTTGGTAAAAGGAGCCGACGCCTATCTGGGAGACCTTGGAGGAGTCACAAAACGACAGCCCTGCCTGAGCTCCCGGCTCTCAGGGTTGGGCTTTACTGACCAAATCCGCGGCCGTCCCACTTGCGGTTGGCTGCCGCGTAGACAGACAGACAGCCGGCAGCGGCCCCGGCCAATGGCTCAGCTGGGAAAGGGGGCGAGGAGGGAGACTGACTAGTCCTAAGCTCAGACTGGCCGTTTCCCGCTGTCCGTCTCTCTGGACCCTCGGCCAAAGGGCTTTCGGGATTGATGCTGTCATTGGAGAGGCAAAGAAGCCCTCGATGAGGGCCGGAGTTCTTCGCCGTGTCAGAGCCCATCTAAGGTTGGGCTTTACTCTCGAACCCTAGCACCTACTCTCTAGAGTTTGGGGATCACACTACAGAGCGGCCTCTACAAAGTGATGGCATCCATTTTCCATTCATTCTAAGGAGAAGATTGAAGGAAGGTTTGCTGTCCGGGGAATTGGGCCAACAAGAACTCTGAGCGTCCTCTGGTGAGATTTGTGAGACGGGGAGATTGAAGATGAATTCTGATCTGTTCTAGTTTTAGAGTCTTAAGTTAGAAAAGATTCTGTCCTTTGGAAATCAGAGTTTACATACCGAATTCTGGTAATAGGAATGTCGATCTCCTTCTGCATCATCTCGTATAACTGTTTATTTCTATTAAAAAAGAAGAGAGCTCTTCAGACGGTGCAAATCATTGGCACGACTAGTTCTTTCTATATGCAGACGGTCCCCTGCAAAGGCCAGGGAGTGGAGGGGGCTCAGTTCTCACCCATACAGGGAACTCCCAGGCAAGAGGGGGGCCCCTTCTCTGCACCTTCAGCTAGAAGAACTGTCAGACTCAAAGAGAGCAGAAAGGAAGCGTGACAGAAGCCCACAAAGTTCCTGGCGGAGGGGCTCCCACTTCTCCAATGACAGTCACAGAGGCAGAACCTGGGCCCGGAGGCCACTGGCTTTCGGGAATCTCCGTCTCCAGGGCAGGCAGCAGCTTTCCTGCAGCCTCAGAGGGGCCCGGAGCGCGGAGAGCTCCCAGGATTCAGCAGGGCCACACGGCCCCCCTCTAACCCAGCTCTTCCTGGCCTCGAGGATGCCCGTCTCCCTCACCATCCCACGACATCTCTTGGTCAATGTCTTGACTTTTCTTTTATCCCCTTCCCTTCCCTCTTGGAATCAATACTGTGTATTGGTTTGTCAATGTGGAATCTAGAGACCCCAAACTTGTGGCCTGGTGGGATCTGATGAACCCCAGGTTTTAGGACTGGCTTGTCAGTGGGAGACCCCAAGACTTGGACTTGTTCCCTGTTCCCGTGAGAATCCACCCTGAAGGGAATCTCAGGCTGGACGGTTCAGACTGAATAATGGACCCTGAGGTAAATGTCAATCCCAGGTAGGCAGGGCTAAGTGAAAGCTAAGTGACTCTTTAGCGCAGTACGTACCATCAGTCTTGTAAGCTGAAGGTCCTGAGTTCGATCCCTGAAAGTGGGAGAAGCTTCTAAGGCAAAAGGAGTCACTTAGCTTTTACTTACAGGTTCTAAGGCAGAAGAGTTAAGGGTTAGGCAATGGGGGTGAAATGCCTTGCCCAGGGTCACACAGCCAGGAAGTGTCTGAGGCTAGATCTGAATCCAGGACCTTCCCTCTGGGCCTGGCTCTCAATCCACTGAGCCACCTAACCTCTCTCTTGACTGTGAAAACAAGACCACGATTTTATATTATGGCAATATATCCACAAGAAAAAGCCCTTGAAAGTCTTTTAAAAATTTATGCTCTTAAAAATATTTTAAACACTGAGTATTATTAATTAGTTTTTGCAATGAAAAACTGCTATAATCCATAAAAAGAAATCCCAGCTTGGAGCCTTAAGTCCCTGGTGTAAGTAATGGGATTTAAAAACAATTTTAAAATGCTCTAGGTTATCATTTCATTCATATTGATGCTCTCTGCTAATAACCAGAAATGAGAAAAATATAAGATGAGAGAAAACCTAACAGAATGCTTCAGCTGAAATGACAGAAGGGTCTGTTTGCTTTTTAGGACATCAGTCCAGGGAGCCCCTGCCCAGGACCTCACTCTCCCTGTGTGGGTTGGCACCATCTCTACAACACACAGGCAGGATGCTCAGAAGCAGCATTTGAACTCGGGCTCTCCAGACTGAGGCCAGGCCGTTTGTCTACTACATCATGCTGCCTCTTTCAAGGGACAAGGGCTCAGCTAATGGACTGCTTGATTTCCAGTTGAGAATGACAGAAATTCCTCAAAATGGAAAGTGTAAGCTAAAAGGTTTACTTAGTACCTGAAAGCTATTGACTCCAGTATGGCTCGTACAAGATGGTATCTGTTGGTGGAAGACTTTAGACCCATGAAAGAGGCACACGCACAAGGGTCATTTAATGGTGCCTACAAAAGAAAAAGACACACATTTAAATATTTGAACATTTGGGGAATATTTCAAGTGGTAAAGAGAAAACAACACATGACAAAGAAGCTACTGTAAGAAGAAAAGAAATTACTCTCTAATTGGAATTATGATATGGGGCTCTGAAAAGCTGGCTGTTTGGTCCAGAGGCCCGAGCCCTAATCACCACACTAAAGCAAATGTCATTTGGTCAATTATCCCTTCCACAGCGTGACTTTCCCCATCTTGGTTTCAATATACCTTAGGCAGGCATAAGAAATTAAATAGGGATTTTGCAGAAGCTGTAAACATCATGCAAACGCCAGTAGACAAAACTAAAAAAGTTTAGAAACTCAGAAATACAGACTTAACCCAACATTTATAATATAAATACCCCATAAAAGAAAAAGAAAAAATTCAGACAACTTCTCTGGCATGAAGAGAAGGCCAAAAAATTGGACATGGATCGTGGAAGGGATAACTACAACAAGAGATGGAACAAAATCTATCCACATAAAATAAACTCATTGCCTTTAAGAAAACAAAAACAAAAACACCTCCGATAATTTCCTTGTAAGTTATTAAAATTATCTCTTCTTTCAAAAAACTCTTACTTTCTGTCTTAGTCACAACTTGAAGACAGAAGAGCAAGGGCTGGGCAAATAGGGTGAAGTAACACGCTCAGGGTCACACAGGGAGGAAGTGTCTGAGGCCACATTTGAATCTAAGTCCTCCTGACTCCAGGCCTGGCTCTCTACTCATTGTGCCACCTGGCTACTCCAAACTGCCTCTTCTATTTAACAATATATATAGGACTCTAATGGCCTAAAATGATTTTGCACCCCAAAGTGATGACTACTTTGCTTCTCTAGAATTTACTTTGCTATTTTGAGGAAGAAGATATTAAATATGTAAAAACCTCTAAGAGGTAAAATTCTTGATTTTATGCTAAGTGTGACAAACCATAGCTAACATGGGTGGAAGCTTAATATTTTTAAGGTACACAGTAATAATCATTTCTCATGCTGTGTGCAATCTTTCTCGAGTTGGCAAATTTGGAGCCAGGGTTGCAAACAAGACAGTAGGGAACAGGGCCTCAGCACAAGACTTGAAAGCAAAAAGGCTCCAAGACGGCTGTGGACACTTTCTAGCTGTGTGAGCACCGGCCTCAGGCCCTCCTCAGTAAGGCGAGTATTACGCTATCTGTAGAATCTGACTATGGAGTCTACGAGGTGTCGATGGGAGAATCTGGGTAAACCACCAGGCAAAATCTAATGCTCCAGCTGTGAGCTTTGGTTCACATGGCTGGTGGAGTTGGGCCTGGAGATCCAAGCTCAGGGAAGCGGGGGGCAGCCAGGAGATGCTGGTGCCTGTCCTCATTAGGCCACTTACAAAAATCATTCAACTTTTGCACATCAGCAAATATTTTCTTAGTGGGAGGGGAGCAGCTAGCTGCTCTTCACTTAGACTAAAGTAGTGTTGGATTATGTTCAACTCTCAAGAACCAAGCCAGTAGAGGAGCAGATCTTGTAACAAAATATTCATTTTGATAACAATTCCTCAAAAAGTTACTGAAGATGTTATTAGTGTCTGCTATAAGACTGGCTCCATTACTAGCCTGGTTTTCGAAAGTTGAACATAATTACAATGCATATTCCAACAATACTTTATTCTGAGCTGATGAACAAGGAATGTGAAAAGAAATACACCATATTCCTTATCAATCAGTGTTCGTGCTATTTTCCTACAGTCGTTACATCAGTAACAATAGCAATAATGATCAAAGAAAATTCAGTAAATTAGAAAAGATTATAACAGAGGTATCAAACACATGGTCTACAGGCCATGTAAACCTGGGCCAGATTAAAATGTAATTAGGAAGTATTTCACAAAACAAAAATGCAATGAAATATAGATAATAGTATTATGTGGTTTTCTAAATCAGTACGTGTTAGGAATGGTTGAAGGGTTTGACTCCATGGGGTTAAAGAACTGGGAAGACCATTCAGGGACACATTGTACTTTCCCAAAGCTAAGGAAATGGGTACCTTTAGCAAACCAGTCATAGGTCACAGCTTGAAAAAAAAAGTTTTGATTTGGTCCATCTAAAATTTAAGTTGATTGTACTTTTAACTAAAAGCCTTCCCAACTCTGAAAAGTCAGTTGAATAACACAACAGCACATGAGACCAATAACACCTTTCTGAGGGGATTTCTGTGTAATCTTGGAGAGTTTCTTGATGACTAAGGTATGGCTTCTCAACTTCAGAATCCATTATCAGCTCAACTGGCTCTATTTCCCCACAGTGGGGTGAGCATTGCCCTCCTAGCTAAATCAAGAGAATCAACAAAGAAGGTGGCAGCTGAGTGTGGAAAAGCTGTCACTGGCTAATTTTTTTTTTTTACCTGCAATCCACTAAAAGACGGAACAAAATAAACTCCTTGAGAATCTTGCAGGCTTTTAGCCATTTTTTCAGTCTCTTCAGCATCTGTGAAAAGATCTGCAAAAAGTTTTGGGTTTTGGAGAGGAAGAAAAACAAGCAAAAATAGCATTACATAGAAAAAACCGTAAGATGATCGGCACTAGAACTTTGCATACATACATGATGACCATATAGTAACATGACTACTCAAGACCTGGAGTAGGCATCTCTTTAGGCATTGTTCTGAATACATTTTGCCTCTAATATTGAGGACTTTGTTCCAGCATTAATGGTGTTTTAATCCAGTTAAATTCAAGGAATATTTATTAAGCAACTATTATGCACAATTCATTTGTCAATCCCAGCCCTCAATGCAGTCTTGCATTCTACTGATGGAAATAAATGGGGTGGTAGAACACACTTTCAAATTTAATCTGCATGATTAGCATTTTCTCCATCACTTTCTTAAGTCTAAATAAACAACAAATCGACTTCCTGCAGAGTAGAAGCAGGGTGCGTTACTCTCCTCACCAACCCATATAGCATACCTCCAAAGGACAAAAAAAACCCCAAAACAAATCCAGATGAAAGAAGGGATCCCACAATAGGGGACAGTATCAAAGATCCGTGGGATTTGAGCACTTCCACACTATAAGGGGAGAAATAGCTCCCATCAAAACGCGAGCAGATCAACCCTCCTCTACCCCACCCACAGTACCAAAGGCAAAGGCTACGCACCAGAGTTAGAGCGAGCAGGGGGTGCAAAATCTAGCTCCTTGGCAGCTAACTGGGAACACTAGGAGCTTGCCCCTAAGAGCAGCAAGACTTGAGACCCCAGAAGGCTGGAGAGCGTTGACCTTGGGCATGGGAGTGGGGCTGAGAGAGGCAGCAGACAGTGGAAGCAGTTCAGCATGCTGAGACTAAGGGGAAAACCTCAAATCGAGGAGCAAGCGTGGGCCAATTTCCAGACTCTGGACAGCTGACTAGGACCACAGGGATTTGACCCTGAAAACAGCTAGACCAGAGACCCTAGGAGGCTGGGGAGTGCAGATCTTGGGTGCAAGAGTGAGGCTGAGAGGGACCCTGGACAGCAGAGGCCTGGCAGACAGTGGAAGCCAGGAGACTCGAAAAGTAGCCTCAGGCAAAAACTACTCCTTAGCTCCATACAAAGAGAGTCTGCCTACCTTACTCAGACTTCTGGCTGAGAAAGCATAATGATGCCAAGCAAGGCCCAAGAAATAACAACCAAAGAGACCAAGAAAAAAGCTTTGACATTTGATAACTTCTGCACAGAAAAGGCCCAGAAAACAGAGGAGGACAAACAATTAAAGACATCCAAATCTTCCCAAAAAAATGAAAATTGGTCACAAGCTCTTGAAGAATTCAAATCTGAGATTATGAGAAAGATGGAAGAGATCTGGCAAGAAAATAACAGTTTAAAAGGCAGAATTTCACAAATGGAAACTGAGGTTCAGAAATCAAATGAAATGACAAGCAAATTGAAGACCAGAAATGACCAGCTGGTAGCCATGAAGAGCCAGATAGACCAGACAGAAAAGAAAAACCGAAAGATTATAGTTGAAAACCAGTCTTTAAAGGCTAGAATTGGGCAAGTAGAAGCCAATGATCTCACAAGACAGCAAGAATTAATAAAGCAAAGTCAAAAGACTGACAAAATAGAAGGAAACATGAAATATCTCAATGAGAAGATAATAGATCAAGAAAACAGGTCTAGAAGAGACAACTTGAGAATTATTGGTCTTCTGGAAAAATCAGAGACAGATAGAAATCTAGATATCATACTACAAGAAATTATCCAAGAAAACTACTCTAATATCCTTGAACAAGAGGGCAAAATAGACATTGAAAGAGCCCACAGAACACCCTCTACACTAAATCCTCAGAAGACAACCCCCAGGAATATAATAGCCAAATTCAAGAGCTTCCAAGTAAAAGAAAAATTTTTACAAGAAGCCAGGAAGAGACAATTCAGATATCAAGGAGCACCAATCAGGATCACACAGGATCTGGCAGCCTGCACACTACAAGACCACAAGGCTTGGAACATGATATTCAGAAAGGCAAGAGAATTTGGTCTATAACCAAGGATCACCTACACATCAAAACTGACTATATACTTCCAGGAGAAAGTATGGGCATTCAATAAGATAGAAGATTTCCAAGTATTTGCACAGAAAAGACCAGTACTAAAAGGAAAGTTTGATATCCAACCACAAAAACCAAGAGAAACATGAAAACATAATTAAGAGAGGGGAAAAAAAGAAAACTCTTATCTTTAAATTGCCTTCTTCAAGGGCAATTTGAGATCAAATTATTTGTATTCCTATATGGAGAAATATTATGTGTAATTCTAAAAAACTGTACTCACTATTACAGTAATTAGAAGAATTAGTCATAAGGAGAGGTTGGGGTACTAAATGGTCTAAGATGATATGGGGGGAAAAAGTGTGTGTGTGTGTGTGTGTGTGTGTGTGTGGGAATAGAAGATGGCACCAAGAGAAACTTGAAGGAATAAGAAAAATAGGATAATCTATTTACAAAGAGGGCATGAGAAGGGGAGGGGATGAATACTATTATGAGGAAGAGTGTTAATAGGAAATACTTAAATCTTACTCTCAGCAGAATTAATCCTGAGAGGGAAGAGTAGCTAGATCCATTGGGATATCAAATTCTATCTAACCCTACGGATAAAGTCAGAAGGGATAAACCAAGGGGGACAGTGGGGTGGGGAGTTCATAAAGGGAGGGGAAGAGAGGGGGGAGGGAATTCATTAGGCCTAAATAAACAACAAATCAATAAATCATGCCCTGATCTGTAGCATTGACTATTTTCGTGTTATAACTGCTCATACTTTCTCAAAAGCCCTGGGTAAGTTGGCTCCAGCACATGCCTAGATACAAAGACACAAATCTATGCTAAAATGGAGTTGTGATGTCATTAATGTGGATATTCCTTCTACCAGTGCAGATCTCAGCCCATCCATGACTACCTATCATGTGAAAGAATCTTTCTCATGTATGAAACAAATTCTTTAAAAAGTAAAGAAGATAAGTAAATAGAGCTAATTTAAGGAGGGAAAGAATAAAAGTTGATTCTCTGCTGTTATTTTCTTCCTTCTCCAATCTACCAAACAGCTGCCAAAGGGAACTTCCAAAAGTCCAGGTCTAACCACATCCCTCCCCAGCTCAGTGAACTCCAGTGACATGATAAGGCCTGTGAAGTCAAACATAAACCCTCCTCTTCAGCATTTAAAAATTTTTGTAAGCTGGCTGCCTTTCTAGCCTTCTTGTCTCTCATTTTCCCAAATTCATCCATTCCCTCTTTGTTTAGCCAAACTGGTTTTGCTGTCCATCACACAGCACTCTGATGCACTGTGCTTGCTTCTCCCCCATTAGAGAGCCCCTGCAGTCCCTTCCAATCAGAGGTTCAATGATTCTGATTCTAACGACCTTGTTGGCCTGGATAATAGAAAGGACAAACCTAATACACTAGTGGCACAGAGAAGTGTTTAAGTACAGGTCAGATAGAAAAAGACGAAATATAATTTTTTAAATGGATAGAATGGGGCAGTTAGATGACTCAGTGGACAAAGAACCAGGTTTGGAGATGGGAGATCCTGGGTTCAAATCTGGATTTAAATACCTCTTAGCTGTGGGACCCTGGTCAAACCACTTAATCCCAACTGCCTATCTCTCTTACTGCTCTTCAGCCTTAGAACCAATACTTAGTATTGACTCTAAGACAGAAAGTAAGATGCCCCTTTTCTTTCTCCCCTCCCAGAGTTGACAAGCAATTCCATTGTGTTATGCATATATTTTCACTCAAATCCTATTTCTATATTATTTCATTTTTGTAATAGAGTAATCTTTTAAAACCAAAACCCCAAGTCATAGTGTAGTATGTAAAATCTTACAGCCATGTTTGCATGGATGCAAGCTAATAGTTGCCCAGTTTAGAATACAGAACTTGGCATGAGACAGGGGCTGGTGCCAGGCTTGACAGTTGATGTGTGGGTATATAAGAAAGACCCTAGACCCCTACCTTCACTTCTCCTTTTACCTTTTGGAGGGAAGAAGGGAGATGGAACGTGGTTTTAGTTTTCCCTTAGGCAGGTAGGCTCAAACTATTATAGGTGGCCAAATACTAACAACTCATCTGGCAAATACAATTATCCTTTAGGGGGGAAAAAATATATATATATATACATATATATATATATCTCAACCAGCAAGACAACACCATCTGGCCCAGGGCTCGTCAGCCCTGGGTCAACAGTGAAGCACATCAGAGTTTAAGTCTGGCCCCAAGCCATTCTTATCCTCTGCTCCACAAGACCTTCAGTGTTCTGGACTAGTTTAGAAAGTTAGCTGGCATAGGTTCTTAGATTACCTCATCTACTTTCCAATCCCAATTCACCTAATATCTTTATCATCAATAAACCCCTTAAACCTCTAAGCCTAAGAACCTAAAGTCATTGCCTTACTTTATCATAGGCCAAGTGAGATCAGCTGTCTGGAAATTCTAAAGGGCTACAGCTTGTCAACTCCATTAGGATTATATACTTTTTATTTTTATTTTTTTTAAGATATCATTCATTCATTCATTCATTCATTCATTTGTTTGTTTATTAAGCCCTTAACTTCTGGGTATTGGCTCCTAGGTGGAAGAGTGGTAAGGGCGGGCAATGGGGGTCAAGTGACTTGCCCAGGGTCACCCAGCTGGGAAGTGTCTGAGGCCAGATTTGAACCTAGGACCTCCCGTCTCTAGGTCTGACTCTCAATCCACTGAGCTACCCAGCTGCCCCGGACTATATACTTTTTTAAACAACAAGCAATATGAAATGAAGATTCATTGTTTCTTTTGTGTTCTCATGTATATTCTGGGCAGGCATTTTTTTGGGGTGTTAAGCTTTGGATTAATGAAAGAGAGCAGTGGGGAAAGATGGGAAAATGAGAAAAATATTTTGTTAAATTTTTTAAATTAGAACTAATATATGTAGCCAGTATGAATTTATTTATGGCTAATTGCTATAGCTGGATTTCACCTAAGAATTTGGGCTTTAAAAAAAAACAGAAAAGAAATCTAGGAGCACAGTCAGACATGTAGCCTGGGACTGGATCCCAGTGAAAGAAAATGTGTACTTCTACAAATGAATCAATGACCCTGGAAATTCACTGGATGGAAGCTATAAGATACTTATGGGTCAAGATGGAAGCTATAGAAATGTAAACCAGCAGTAATGGAATATAAATAGGAGAACAATGACAAAATCTAGCAGCTATCACATTAAAGCAGCAGAGGGCTCAGGATACAAAGTTCCTGAAGGCAAAAGAATTGGGATTATAACCAAAAATAGCCTACTCCAAAAGAATGAGCATAATATTTCAAGAGGAAAAAGGATATTTGACGAAAGAGAGAACTTTGAAGCATTCTTTTTTTTTTTTTTTAAACTTTTACCTTCTATATTGGTTCCAAGACAGAAGAGTGTAAGGGCTAGGCAATGGGGGTTAAGTGACTTGTCCAGGGTCACAGAGCTGGGAAGTGTCTGAGGCCAGATTTGAACCTAGGACTTCCTGTCTCTAGGCCTGGCTCTCAATCCACTGAGCCACCCAGCTGCCCCCTGAAGCATTCTTGAAGAAAAGACCAGAGAGGAATTGAAAATCTGGCTTTCAAATACAAGACTCAAGAGAAACATAAAAAGGTAAACATGAAAGAGAAATTATAAAGGAATCAATATGATTCTTTTCAAATGATATGTATATCTTCTAAGAACTTTATCATTACTAGCTCAGTTAGAAAGAAGGTATTGAATTAATAGGGTGAGAAATAAGGGATGCCTTGGGGGGAGAGGGAAGAAGAATGCAGAAAGTTGTCTTAATAAAAGAGGCTAGTAATGAAAATCCTTTACTGGGCTTTTTTAGGTAAAATGTCAGGGTGGGGTGGGATGGGGGCAAGGACAGGCAATGCTTGTACCTCAAGAAAAACATATATATATATATATATATATATACATACATACACACACATGCTCAATTGGTAATAGAAATCTATTTAACCAAAGAGAGAAGTAGGAGGGGAAGGAGATAAAAGAAAAGTATGATAAAAGGGAGGATGTGATAAAAGAAGCTGGTAGTTAGAAGCAAAACAGACTTTAAAGGGAAGGACAAGACAGAAAAGAGAGAAGGATAAATAGAAGAAAACAGGATAGAGGAAAGTGCACAAGTAGTAATCATACTTGTGAATAGGAATGGGATGAATGAAATTACCCATAAAACAGATGCAGAAAGCAGCATCAATTAGAAAAACCTGAATCCAACAATATGTTGTTTACAAGAAACAAACCTGAAACAGAGAAACATATACAGAGTTGAAATAAGGGTCTGAAGCAGAATCTATTATGCTTCAGCTGAAGTGATAAAGGCAGGAGTAGTAGTCATGATCTCAGACAAAGGGAAAGCAAAAATAGACCTAGTTAAAAGAGAAAAAAAAAAGGGAAACTATATTTCACTAAAAGGAAATATAGACACTGTGAAGTAATATCAATACTAAATATATATGCATCAAATGGCATGGCATCCAAATTCTTAAAGGAAAAGTTAAATGAAATATAGGAGTAAATAAACTGGGGGTCTCTTCTTTCCCCTCTCAGAGATGGAGAATAAACTTAACCATGAAATAAATAAGAAGTCAAGGAGATGAAAAGAATCTTAGAAAAGTTAGATATGATAGAGTTTTGGAGAAAACTGAATGGGAATAGAAAGGAATATACCTTTTCTCCGCTATACAGAGCATCTTTATTAAAAACTGGCCATGTATTAGGACTTACAACCAAATACAGAAAAGCAGAAATATTAAATGTATCCTTTTTGGACCATAATGTAATAAAAATAAAGAGCCATGGAAGCACAGATTAAAAGCTAATTGGAACCAATATAACTTAATCTTAAAGAATGAGTGGATCAAAGAACAAGTCATAGAAATAATCAATTATTTCATTAAAGAGAATGACAACAATATTCCAAAATTTTTGGGATGAAGCCAAAGTAGTAGTTGGGGGAAATAAAAGAGAAAAAGAGCCTAACAATCTATAAACTGTCCATGTTAATAGAAAAAGAAATGGAATATTTAAATAACTCAATCTTAGAAAAAGAAATTGAACAAGCCATCTCTGAGCTTCCTAAGAAAAAGATACCCAGGACCTGATGGATTTACAAGTGAATTCTACCAAATATTTAAGGAACAATTAATCCTAATTTTATATACACTACAGTATTTTAAAAAAATAGGAAAAGGAGTCTCTATCAAATTCCTTTTATGACATAAATTTGGTGTTTAGGTATTGATACCTAAATCAGGAAAGCAAAAACAGAAAAAGAAAACTATAAACCCATTTTCTTAATGAATATTGATACAAAAAATTTAAATAAATACTGCAAGGAATACATCAGAAAGGTCACACAATATGATCAGGTGGAATTTATACTAGGAATGCAAGGCTAATTCAATATCAGGAAAAATATTAGCATAACTTACCATATCAATAATAAAACCAACAGAAATATGATTATCAATAGATGCAGAAAAAGCCTTGGTAAGATTAAAAATTAATATACAATATCTTCAAGTATTATATTTAATAAGATTTATTAATAGTAACTTGAAGTAAAAAGCTAGAATAAAAAGGGTGCTAACCCAGCCTTGGTCCTGAGAGAAGAGCATGAGAGGGTGGGTTCACAGCAAACTTATAAACAACACAGTGAAGACCCAATGTGGATGAAAGGAAAAAGGATTCTGGGTAATGTAGTTCAGGGGTTCAAGATTTTCTAAAGACACACCTTTGACAAAATATAACATCCATTCCTATTAAAAAGCACTGGAAAGTACAGTAATCAATGGAGCCTTTCTTAAAATAATAAGTAGTATCTATCTAAAACCAAGAGCCAGCATTATCTATAACAGGGATAATCTTAAAGTCTGAATAAGATCAGAAGGGAAGCAAGGATGTCCATTATCACCACTATAAATTCATTGTACTAGGAATGCTAGCTAAAGCAATAAGCAAGAAAAAGAAATTAAAGGAATAAAAATAGGCAATGAGGAAACAAAACCATCACTCTTTGCAGATGATATAAAAGTATATTTAGAGAACCTCAGAGAATCAACTGAAAAACTACCTTAAACAATGAACAACTTCAGCAACGTAAATAATAATAAGCCTACATAAATCATCAGCATTTTTATATACTACCAACAAAAACTCAGTACCAAGGGATAGAAAGAGAACTTCCATTTATAGTCATTGCAGACAATATAAAATACTTGGGAGTCTACCTGCCTAGACAAAACCAAGAATAATACAAACACAATAATGACACACTTTTCACGTGAATATCTAAACAATTGGAAAAATATTAATTGCTCATGTGCAAACCGAGCCACTACAACAAAAATGATGATTATACCTATGTTGATTTACTTATTCAATACCATACTAATCGAACTACCAAAGAATTATTTTACATAGCCAGGAAAAAAAATAACAAAATTCATCTGGAAGAACAAAAGGTTAAGAATATCAAGTGAATCAATTACAAAAAAAAAAATGTGAAGCTGTATCAGATCTCCATCTATTACAAAGTGGTAATCATCCAAACAACCTGGTACTGGCTAAGAAACAAGGCAGTGGATCATTGGAATAGAGTAGGTACACAGTACACAATAGTAAATGACCATAGTAACCTAGTGTTTGCTAAGCCCAAAAAGCCAACCTGCTGGGGTAAGAACTCAATATATGACAAAAATTTCTCAGAAAACTGGAAAACAGTTTGGTAAAAACTAGACATAGACCAACATCTTATACTGTATGCCAAGGTAATGCCAAAATGAATAAATAATTTAGACATAAAGATATAAGTAAATTAGGGGCAGAGAAAAAATGTACCTGCCAGCTCTATGGATAAGTAAGAGTTTATGACCAAACAACAGATGGAGGAGATAATGGGAAATAAAAGAGATAATTTTGATCACATGGAATTTTAAAAAGCTTTTCCACAAACAAAATTAGAAGGAAAAAAGGAATCTAAAAAAAATTTTGGAGCAAATTTCTCTGATAAAGGCTTCATTTCTCAAATATAAAGAGAAATGAGCCAAATTTATAAAAATAAGAACCATTCCCTAATTGATGAGTCAAAGGATATGATCAGGCAGTTTTCAGAAGAAGAAATCAAAGCTCTCAAGAGTCACATTAAAAAAATCCTCTAAATCAATTCTTATTCAAGAAATGCAAATTACAACAATTCTGAGATTCCACCTTACATCTATCAGATTGGCTACATGAAAGAAAAGGAAAATGACAAATCCGGAGAGAATGTAGAAAAATTGAGACAATGTACTGCTGCTCAAATTGTGAACTGGTCCAACTATTCTGGAGAACAATTTGGAACTATGCCCAAAGGGCCATAAAACTGTGTATATCCTTTGATCCAGCAATACCACTATTAGATCCCAAAGAGATCTGAGAAAAGGGAAAAGGACCTTCTGTACAAAAATATTTGTAGCAGAGCTTTCTGTGGTGGCAAAGAATTAGAAATTGAGGGAATGCCCATCAAATAGAGAATGGCTAAATATGTTGTGGCATATAATTGTAATAGGATACTATTGTGCTATAGAAGAAAACATATGATTTATCGCTTGTTACTATGGGTATACGATTTAGGGTTTTGGTTTTATAAGATTATTCTATTGCAAAAATGACTAATAATAGGTTTTGAATGATGATCCTGGTACTCCAGGAAGGGGGAAGGGAAAAGGGGAGGGAGACAATATAAATCATGTAACCATGAAAAAAATAAAATAAAAAAATAGAATACTATTGTGCTATAAGAAATGATGAGCAACAAAGGGCTATAAAAGAATGCCTGCCCTTTGATCCAGCCATACCATTTTTGGGTTTGTACCGCAAAGAGATCATAGATAAACAGACTTGTAAGAAAATATTTATAGCCGCGCTTTTGTGGTGGCAAAAAACTGGAAAACGAAGGTATGTCCTTCAATTGGGGAATGGCTGAACAAATTGTGGTATCTGCTGGTGATGGAATACTATTGTGCTCAAAGGAATAATAAACTGGAGGAATTCCATGTGAACTAGAAAGATGTGGGAGTATAAGTGAAATAAAGTATAAGGAACCGATGCAAAGTGAAAGGAGCAGAACCAGAAGAACATTGTACACAGAGACCAATACACTGTGGTAAAATAGAATGTAATGGACTTCTGTACTAGCAGCAATGCAATGATCCAGGACAATTTTGAGGGGTTTATGGTAAAGAACGCTACCCACATTCAGAGGAAGAACTGCAGGAGTGAAAACACAGAAGAAAAGCAGCTGCTTGAACGTATGGGTTGAGGCAGACATGATTGGGGATTTTGATTCGAAACTACCACACCAATGCAATGATCACCAATTTGGAAATAGGTCTTGATCAATGACACATGTTAAAACCAGTGGAAATGTGCATTGGCCAGGGGTGGGGGGAGGGCGAAGGGTGAAGGGGAAAGTAGGAGCATGAATCATGTAACCATGCTAACTTTTCTAAAAAATGAATATTAATAAATGTTAAGAAAAAAGAAATGATGAGCAAGATGGTTACAGAAAAACCTGTGAAAACTTAACTGAAATGATGCACAGTATAGTAAGCAGAACCAGAAGAATACAATGCACAGAAACAGCAATATTGTAAGGATGATTAACTATTAGCTACCCAGATCAAAACAATGATCCAAGACAATTCCAAAGGACTCATGATGAAAAATGCTACCTGCCTCCAGAGAAAGAACCGATGAACTCTAAATGCAGATTAAGGCACACTTTTTAAAAATTTCTTTAACTTTGTTGTTTTATTTTGTTTTAAGTTTTCTTTTACAATATGACTAAGATAGAAATATGCTTTGCATGACCTTGCATGAATAACAGAAATAAAATTGCTTGCCTTCTCAAGGAGTGGGTAGGGATGAGAGGGAGAAAGAAAATTTTGGACTCAAAATTTTTAAAAAGATTGCTAAAATATTTTTACATGTAATTGAGAAATATTTAACAAAATAAATAAAAATAATTTGAAACAAAAAAACAAACAGATCTAGATAATGCACCAAACCAATTTCTGATCTGGAAATCCAAAGGAAAAAAATTCAGTGCTGGTAGGTACTCCTTAATTATCTTTATTTTCCCTTGGTTTTAACTCTCAAATAGCCATTTTTGTTCTATATTTTGCAATTCCAAATATTTCTATATTTTCAATTCCAAATATTTCTACAAAGAGTCCTTATTCAAAGCCTTTATGTAGAAACACTAGTTAGTACCCTATCTGATTTCTATCAAGAGAGTGAGTGGTTTTAGCATTTAAGAGTGTTTAAATTTAGTATATTTTATAATCAGTTTAAAGGTTTACTTACTCAAAGTTTGGGCCCATTTTATGGCAGTACCAGTGTCTGCTGCATTGCCTTCAGCCAAACATACAACTTCTGGCCCAATCTTCCAACCAATTATTGGATAGAAACCTTATGAATAAAAATAAGTCAAGTTATACGATATTTAATTCATAATTCACTGTTTCAGAGATATTTTTAAAGGGGATAATTTAGTCATCTTAAAATAAGAGACTTGTACTTCTCTGCCAATTTCCAAACAAGTTCTAAGTAAAATCCAAAGCTATTCTGAGACAAGTTTACTAGAGAAATCTATATTCAATTTAATTCTGCCAATACTAAATGCTTGCCATATGCAAGGTGTTCCAGATACAAAGAATAAACAAACAAAACAAAAGAGCCCTGACCTCAAAGAGGTTCCTGGGGATATAAAATGCAGAGGAAGAGAGAAAGAAAGAGGCAGCAGCTAAGGAAATGATTTGAGTAAGAAGTGTCAAATGGAGCCTCTGAGGCAACTAAAGATTATAGTAGGACACGGTAAAGAAGTACACTTGGGGCGGCTAAGTAGTAGTGAACAGATAGCCAGGCCTGAGGATGGGAGGTCCCGGGTTCAAATATGGCCTCAGACACTTCCTAGCTGTGTGGCCTTGGGCAGGTCACTTAACCTCATTTGCCTAGCCTTGCCCTTCAGTCTTAGAGCTGTTACTATGCCAAGAAGAAAGGGTTTTAAAAAAAAAGTACATTCCATGCATGTGAGTTTGTCAGCACTAAGGCAAAAGACAGAATGCCAAATTTGGGAAACAGCAACTTAGCAAGTTTGTCTGGAACTAAGATGGTGTGAAGAGGAATGATGTGAATCAATCTGGAACATTAGGTTGGAGTCAGACTGCAAAAGGGTTTTTTAAATGTTGGGCTGAAGAAAGTGTATTTTTATCCTCGAAGCAACAGGGAGGAACTGAAGATTGTAGCCAAGAAGTGACATAGTTGGATTTGTATCTAGTTGGAAGATATGTGGAAAATGATTTGGGGAAAAAAATAGCCTGGAGGCAAGAAAAGGAATTCGGAGACTTATAGGAGAGAAGGTGAAAGATATGTGAATGAGGGTAGTAGCTGCATGAATGGAGAGAAAAGGACCAACAGGAAAAAAGATATGGAGGCAGAACGGAGATCTGGCAACAGAAAAGGGCATGGTGGGCAAGAGAGAGGAAAGAATCAAGGAGAACCTCCAGGGTTATGAACTTGGGTAACTAGACAACATCCTCAAAAGAAACAGCAACGTTTGGAGAAGGACAAAGTTTGGGAGTGACCAAAAGATATTAAACCTACTTCTAACTTTGGCGGTTTATCAATGATAGCTCCAAAGGCGAAACCCCTAATGAATAACTCTAAACTTCACTCAACAAGAGAGAACTCTATTACAGAACAGGAAATAAATTTGATTTATCCTGTATGTCCTGTTTCTATGTAGTTGTCTGCATGTTGTCTTCCTTCATTAGATTGTGAGCTCCTTGACAGCGAGGACTGCTTTTGTCTTTTTTTTTTTTGTATCATCTGTGCTTAGAACAGGGCCCAGCACAATAAGCGACACTTGTTTTAATTTAAGGCACAGTTAGATATTCAAATCAAAAGATATTTATTTGGTTGATTCTTCTATATTGTTATATATGAAACCTTTCTACTAAAGGACAAAGGCCTTAAAAGTGCATCTCTTAAAATGCTTTAAGAATGTCTGATTAAAGACCTAACCTGTGCCTTCAGGATTATCCAAATTATGTTCAGAAAGCAAACCAGAATGTCCCGTACTTTCTAAGTTGATATTGTACATAAATGTGCATAAATATATAGTACCTATCTATATAGCATACAAATATTATTTTGTTTCTAGAAGGTAAAGATAATAATATAATACAGTAAAAGGCAATGGGAAAGGGTCAGCTAGGTGGCTCAGAGGATTTGGAGCCAGGCCTAAGAGAGGGGAGGTCCTGGTTTCAAATCAGGCCTCAGACACTTCCTAGCTGTGTGACCCTGGGCAAGTTATTTCTCCCCCTTGCCTAGCCCTTACTGCTTTTCTGCCTTAAAGTCAATACACAACATTTCTCCAAGACAGAAGGTTGAGGATTTAAAAAAAAAAAAAAAAAAAAAAAAGAAGGAAATGGAAATTGGTTAGCTTTTAGTGCTGTTCACCAAACTTAAAGAAAAGAGATAATGACCTTGATATGAAAAGTCAATGGATAGGGGCAGCTGGGTAGCTCAGTGGATTGAGAGCCAGGCCTAGAGACAGGAGGTCCTAGGTTCAAGTCCGGCCTCAGACACTCCCCAGCTGTGTGACCCTGGGCAAGTCACTTGACCCCCATTGCCTACCCTTACCAATCTTCCACCTATAAGTCAATACACAGAAGTTAAGGGTTTAAAATCTAAAAAAAAAAAGTCAATGGATAGCAAAAGACTGCCTCACATCATGAAGATCTGCTAAAGTTTGCTTAAGAGATGTGGCTTTATTCACCAAAAACAAACAACAGAAAAGAGTTCAACTATTTACCTCCAACAGTCTGTTGAGGGTTGGTTCCAGTATTAATATCCAAAAAAGTTCCTGTTCCCATAGTGAATTTTACATCACCTCTCTGAAAGCAGCACTCTCCAAACATGGCTGACTGTTGGTCAGCTACCTGTATAAATGACCAGAAGAGAACAATCAGCTGACTTAATCAGTTTCAAAGTTACATATTCCAGCTTATCAAATATTTTACTTTTTTAGCTACATTAAAAAAAATCTGTTGGAACCAGACATTTATTTGGTTGTTTCTTCTATACTGTTATCTATGGGCCTTAAAAGTACATCTCTTAGATTAAAAAAAATGTTTGTACAAAAGTATTTCTAGCCATGCTCTTTGTGGTGGCAAAAAATTGGAAAGTGAGAGGATGCCCTTCGACTGGGGAATGGCTGAACAAACTGTGGTATATGCGGGTGATGGAATACTATTGTGCTCAAAGGAATAATAAACTGGAGGAATTCCAGGTGAACTGGAGAGACCTCCAAGAACTGATACAGAGTGAAAGGAGCAGAACCAGGAGAATATTATACTCAGAGGCTGATACACTATGGAAAAATCGAATGTAATGGACTTTGCTACTGATCGCCATGACCCAGGACGATCCCAAGGGACTTATGAGAGGGAACGCTATCCACACTGAGAGAAACAACTGAGGGAGCAGAAATGCAGAAGGAAAACATGCGATCTTTCACTTGTTTATACAGGTATATGATTTGGGGTTGAGGTTTGGTCTTCCAAAAATGAACAATATAGAAACAGGTATGAGTGATAACACACGTATAACCCAGTGGAATTGCTTGTCAGCTCAGGGAAAGGGGAGGGAGAGAACTTTGGGAAAATACTTAAAAAAAAATTTAGAGGTGCATCTCTTAAAATGCCTGACTAGAAACCTAACGTGGGCCTTCATATGTCACGTGAAATAATCCATGCACTAGTCCCTGGGCCAAAGCGGCAGAGAAAACCTCCAGGACTGCACAGGCTGTTCATTTCAGTTCGGGAATTTGGGGACTGAGAACTCGGCCTGTAATATGGAAATGCTGCCAACAGATGGCGCTAAGCACCCTCTCTGTTAAATAAACCATCCTAATCTATAATCTATAATCTGTTTATGCTAGTTATAAACAGGACATATGAATTTCTTGGCTTAAAAAAATCTATTAAGAAGAGCCAACCATACATATAGAAAAGGCTTTTAATTTTTAGAAATCTGAGATACTCTTATCAATCTTTGATTAATCTAACTTTGCTTTCATCTCTAGACTTAATTTGTGTCGTCCTAAATCATCCCAAATTCTTCCTATATAACCAAACCAAACAACAAAAATTATGCATTATCTCATTTTTCTTTACCCATAAGGCTCTTTGGGATCAAATGAGATTGAGCAGTTTTTGGTAGTTATTACAGTTTCTTCCTGTCACTGTCATAGGTTTTTGATTAATAAGAGTCAAAGAAATATCTTTATTTGCATTTTGATCAGCTAAAAGACCTGTTACTTCTTTCATTTAAAAAAATTTTAATAACAAAGTTCCACCTAAGTTTTCCAAAATTATATGATCCAAATCATCTCTGAAGGGTTCCAGGTATGTACAAATCATGAAAATATTAAAGATGTATTCAAAAGCTGAATCTACTGAGCAAAGTGCTCATGTACCAGACTTAACAGATATATTTCTAAAATTTTCGTGATTTGTTCATACCTGGAACCCTTCCATCTCCCTCTCTTCTTCCCTCTCCCCTCTCTGATCTGACAAACAATTCAGTCTGGATTATACATGTATTATCATGCAAAATATACTTCCATATAATTAATTTTTGTAAGTGAATAATCTTATGAAAACAAAACCAAATAAAAATCATGCTTTCATCTGCAGTTATTTCCTTTAATTACCTTGTATACCTCTTTTCCATCTAGCAGAAGCAGATAAACAACACATATAGTGCCTCTCTTGTGATCATTAATGAGGAAATACATTTCCATTCCTTTTTAGAGAATCTAACAAATTGTTCAGTCATTTTTCAGTCATGTCTGACTTTCTGTGACCCCATTTGGGGTTTTCTTGGCAAAGATACCAGTATGGTTTGCCATTTCCTTCTTCAGCTCATTTTATAAATGAGGAAATTGAGACAAACAGACTTCAGTGACTTATTCAGGGTCATACAACTAGTTAAGTGTCTGAGGCCAGATTTGAACCCAGGAAGATGACTCCAGGTCTGGCACTCTATCCACTGCGCCACTAGCTTCCCTAAATTTATATAGAATTTATGGTTTATAAAGCATTTTCACTGAGCTTTGTAAAAGCATGCTAAGATAGTATAAGAATTAGCACTTCCATTTTTACAAAAAAGGAAACCAAGGCATAGAGCAGTAGTGACTTGCCAAAAGTCACCACTAAGAAGTGGTAGGATCAGGATTTGAACCTTGAACATGGCTGTTTTGAGTCCCAATGCTGCTTTTCCTACTAGTGTATAACTACTTTGTCCAAAGGAAAAAAAATCTTTGCTCTAGCAGCAGATGCCAGCTGTATTAAAACAAAGACCTCCAGCTAAGGCAATATCAAAGGAAAGCCTTAGTTGATGTAGAAAACATAAATCCCAGGCCCATCAAAAACAAATGAACAAAAGACTCAATATCCCTATCAGAAAAAAATCCTTTCTAAACAAAATTTAAATAAGATTTTCTAAAAACAGGAATGAAAATAAATTACAAAAGCTTTCCAAGTGGTTTCAAAACAGAAACATTTGTGCAAACTGTCTAGACCTTCCTTTCAGAGGGATTTAGGGCCCTGTTTTAGTGAAAAATATTTGGACCAATTTTGAATCAAGAGCAGTTATTTTCCCCATATCCAAACCTGGTTATTCCTCTAAATTAAATTATTTTATACCACAAAGGGAAGTTATTATGTTTTCTACTCACCAAGGCCACAACTGGTATAGGTGCTCCAAGTATTTCTTCATCCACGAATCCAAAGTTGTGACTTAAGTAAAATGAGTTTTAAAATTAGTCATCATGGCCTTACATGAATTTAAGATTTTAACAATTAATTTGAGTTTATATCAGAATATTAGACAATGGGCAGCAAAAAGGCCTATTAAAACGTGATCAAGAATCACATTAAAAGGGGCAGCTAGGTAGTTCAGTGGATTGAGAGCCAGGCCTAAAGATGGGCGGTCCTGGGTTCAAATCTAGCCTCAGACGCTTTCTAACTGAGTGACCATGGGCAAGTCATCTCACCCCAATTGCCTAGCCCTTACTGCTCTTCTGCCTTAGAACCAATACACATTATTGATTCCAAGTTGGAAGGTAAAGATTAAAAAAAAAGTTTCTATACACTTAAGTATAATTTAAGAAAATTTAAGAAAATATAATTTAAAAAATTTAAGAAATTAAAAAAACATTATAATATGCAGTACTATTTATAGAATACATATTTATAAATCAAAAGAAAAATCTTTAAGATTCTGTACAAGTCCCCCACTTGCAAGGATGTAAAATGGCTAAAGTGATTTTTTGACTGGTTTTTATATAAGACTTATTACCTTGTGTCTTTAACAGGAGGCAGGAGGGAAACTGGTATAGAAAGCAGGGAAGTAAGGATCCCACTCCAACACATCTAAACATAAAAATACTTCTTAAAAATCAAAATGGATTTGCTTAGTCATTTCATTCTCTTTTACCTTATTTTATATATTTTTTGTTTTTATAACACTCATTTCTGAGCACATGTCTCCCCAGCCCCCAAATCAGTTGTTTTTTTTTTAAATCAGACTTTTTTAAAAGGAAAAAAGAAGCAACTTGGCCAAAGTAATCAGCAGTTCTATCTGACAGCATACAAGACACTTCATACCCATACTTTCCAGGAACTACAAAGAGAAAATGTGAGGATGGGATTAACTGTCCCTTGCTCTTTTTTCAAATTTAATCACCAGAAGCATATACACCTCACTTATCTTTAACTATGGGGAGGTCTGTGACACACATGTGTGATAGTTGGTGATGAATCAGAATCGACTGATTGCCACCTGGGCAGTCAGTCCTAAGCAAAACTTTAGCTGTAATTGGTCCATGTAAAGTGGGAGGAAGGCACAGGAAGTAACGAAAGGAAGGGTCTTTAAAAGTGGCAAGAACTTCCTGTGAGGCGGTCTTTAGCCTTCAACTTGGGAGGAGCTCCTGCTGATGACCTCAGACTGCTTTTCTATTTTCCTTTTGAACTACCACGTGGGTGAGTGAAAAGGACTGACTCCCTTCCCTAGCTTGTACTGGAGGTACTAGTTGGAGGAAGTCTCATGGCTAAAATCCTTGTTTAATTTAACTCTGGGCCCACTTTGCTGGGACTTCTTAAGCCCTGCCTGGTTCCGACTGGGCCAGAGTAAATATCTACTCTCTCTGATTTTCTTACTTTCACTCTTTCTCCTTTTGTAAATAAACTACCATAAAAAGTCATTTGAAATTGAGTAATAATTCTTGGCAACCACACCCTTATAAATTTAGTCCAACACTTTTATTTTTACCCTTTACATCCTGGCCCTTACAAAATGGAGGTGCATTTTCTCAACTCTCTTCAGGGCCAATCTTGATAATTTACTATAATTAGCTTCAAAAGAAGACACAAAAAGTTTCTACCTGATATGGGTCAAAAATTCCAGTTGTACTAGCATTTGAAAAGTCTGTGGCATATTCAGAACCTGTATTTATAATGAAAATAAGATATTAGTTCTAGGTGTCACAAGGAACAAGTGAAGACAATTCAAGTACAGACTTGAATCCATACTATCACTATCAAATTCTTGAGGGGCAGCTGAGTAGCTCACTGGATTGAGAGCCAGGCCTAGAGACAGGAGGTTCTGGGTTCAAATCTGGCCTCCAAATACTTCCTAGCTGGATGACCCTGAGTGAATCACTCAACCCCCACGGCCTAGCCCTTATCACTCTTTTGCCTTGGAACCAATACACACTATTGATTCTAAGACGGAAGTTAAGGGTCTAAAAAACAAAAATCCTTGGGAAGCAAAGCCTTAGCAGCAGCTTCCTATTTTGAATGATCAAGATGCTTCCACTTGGTCATTTGTGACTCATACTGAGGCTCTGAGGAGAGCATCTGGGATGGGAAAGGAAAAAGCTGATGCTACCACCCATGCTCATTTGTCTTTCTCTCACAAATTCCACTTACTTGAGTCATTAGTTCGCCAAGTGAGCCCTACCTTTTGTGAGCCGATACAATAGCCAAGTATCAATGGTCCCAAAGCAACAATTTCCTTCTGCAACTGCTTTTTGCACCTAGAAAACCCCAAAATGCAAAATTACACTTAATTTTTAAAAAGTCAGATCTATAGACTGTAATGTGCTCATCTACATCAAAGAAGGAAAAGATATTGTCAAATTCTACTAAAATATTTTTCAAGAGTTAATGTTAATATGAGAATATTACCAGCCAAAATTGAAGGAATGGTTTGCAAATAAGAGGTTAAAGATTAATTATATTTTGGAATATCAACAAAGCTAAATTAGACAAATGATATATTTCTATATGAACATGAGCTTTTCAGAAAGAAGGTACCATACAATACAAAATAGCATAAAACTCAAATCAACAAATGACTGAATCATTTATTATACATCTGCTAGGCATTATAAGGAGGATGCAAAAGTCTGTGGCATTCTCACACTCAAGGAATTTATTATCTTGAGTAGGTTAAAACAGAGACATATGAAATATAACAGAATATAATTGAGAGTAAAATAGATGATACAAACTTATAGAACACCAAGTCTTATAGAATACCAACAAGAGATCTGTGGACAAAAAAAGTTTGAGGAAAGATCTGGTAATCAAACCAGGTCCTGATGTATAACTAAAATTTGGGTAGGCTGAGAGGAGCAGAGCAGGCATTCCTTGGAGAGAAGGGTAAGCTAAGAGTATGAAATTCTCTTACACAAAATTTAGGGCAAAACTCTCCCCAAGTATAAAATGCAAATGTACTTGTTTTCACACAATCATGTAAAAAACATTTTAGATTTACTTTGGTTTGGCTTACCTATAGAGCATCCATCCCAAGATCAGCAAAATAATTACATTTTAATTTTGATACCACATTTCCACACAAAAGGGAGAGGATTATGACAATTGCAAGTAGATTCTGCTTGAAAATATCTTAATTTATAAATGACTCATAAATAAGAATGGTCTCCAGTCACTATCCTCAAATTATCTCCAGCCATCTTTCTTTTTCTTTTTCTTTTAAATCTTTACCTTCTGTCTTAGAATCAATACTGAGGATTGGTTCCAAGGCAGAAGAGCGGTAAGGGCTAGGCAATGGAAGTTAAATGACTTACCCAGGATCACACAGCTGGGAAGTGTCTGAGGTCAGATTTGAACTTAGCACCTCCTGTCTCTAGGCCTGGCTCTCAATCCACTGAATCACCTAACTGCCCCCTGCAGCCATCTTTCTAAAGGAACACTATTTGTGGCTCTCTGAGTCTTCCTTTTGAAAACCTCAACTCCCCTAAGATGTCTAAACCACCTTTTTTAACCTGGGCTCTTGACCTTTATCCATCAGATCAATTGCAGGAATGGCTGCTTTCTGGCAGGAGCCAGTAAGTCCAAAGCTTTTTTCTCTCCTGCTTCTACAATACTTTCAGAATCTTGGAGATCTTTTTATTTATATATATTTTTTAAATTATTTTTTATGGAGATCCTTTTAAACAAGGCCTACTCCTCTCCTGAGAGGCCCCAAGAGCCACTAAAATGTCCTTGGGGGACAGGTCAATAGTAGGGAATGGAAAAGTAAATTCACATAGTAGGTGTGCATTTGAAAGGAAAAGGTTTACACCCTTTTCACCAGTACTACACCAGAGAGAAGGGAAAATAGGTTCCTGCTCTATTTATACCTGAAATATGTTTTTCTCAAAAGGAAAATTTTAAAGGTATAAAAGGGTCTATTGTCTGATTCATCCTATAATTGTTACATTATAGGTTAAATGTGCTAATAGTGTGCTAATCTAGAAACTCAATTACTCTTTTAGGGTAGGAAGGAACAATATTGACTGGGATGTCTGACATGTAAGCTAGACAAATTTCTCCCCATGAAACAAGTTTTCCGCCATAAGTTAACAAACTCAATGCTTTAATCTTATTGGTTTATTTGTTTGTTTTTACTATTTTAATAATCAACATAACTGGTTCCCTTTGTAATCCTATATATTTTCATGCATTTAAAAGTATTATTTGGAAGAGTCCATAGGTTTTTCCAGACCACCTAAGGGACTCATGGCACAAAATAAGATTAAAGATCTCAGACTGGAAACCTTGATAGGTTCAGAAGGCCGAGGCTTGAGTTCCTCTCACAGCTTCATGACTGTCTACGTCACAGAGGCTGGCCCATAAGAAGTCAATATCCTTTATATTTGACAAATGTCTCACTGCTACACAAGTTACCTCCCTTCTCTGCCAGATATGTTTCTGTACAGAAATGAGGAAGATTACTTAAACCAAGTCAAGTTATTGGTATTTAATATTCTTCCCACATTTGGTTAAGTGAGCCTCCTTTATTTTAACCTGTTCCATGATTCATGGGTATCTCATGTTGTTCCAGTCTCACAATCTGAACTATCAGACTGGCTGAAGTCTGGCCTACTACTAAAACTTCATAACGTTTCTTTGGAAAAACTGCTTTTTGAATTAAAATCAACAAAATTCCTAGTGAACTTGAAGAATAAAATTTTTACTGCAGATTGCCTACAATCTAGATTATTCAGGAGAAATTTTTTTGGCAGGTTCCCTGAGTATGAAGTTCTTGATTTGTTTTTTCTCCAGTAATTTTCCTTTCTGATTTGTGGAAGGAGAAAGGGGAGGTTCTAGAAGATGACAGGAGTATCTCATACAGATACATTGGTTCTTTATAAGCAAGTTAATCTGTATTGAATGTCCATTTAAATGATTTTTTTTACTTAAAAATTAAGTCTTTGTTAAACCATATTAAATTTCTCAATAACTAGTTCTATATCTTTTTGCCAAAATGAATTAATCTTGCATATATGATTTAAATCAAAAGGGTCTTAATTTGCATTTTGTACAGTATCTTCTTGAATATGATTGCTAGAAGACAGACAGTTCACCTTATGTGTATTCTATCTCTAAATAACCAGGACTAAAAGGTTAAATTTCCTACTGATTATTCTTTTCTATAACAGTAATTTTAGTAAAGGATCAAATATTGACTTGTTCTTATAACACCTGTATCATGGTCTTATAAATTTTAACTTTACTTAACTTTCTTGTGTTATGTCTCATCTCTTGAAATAGGACAACAGGAAACTTCCTGAGGGTGCTAATTTATAGATCTGTATATTTCCCTACAGGCCTCAATACGATTTGCGAATATTCTAGTAATAAACAAACAAAAGCTACCTTTCCCCACAATAAAATATAATCTCTTTGAAAATGATGTGTATGAATGTATATATGCATATACATAATTAGTATGCTCTACTTAAGGAGCTTAAGAGAAGTTCCATAATAGCTTTTTGGGGGACTATGATAAGGAATCAGTTCATCAGAGAAAAATAAAAGGATTGCCTTGCAGCAGTGAGGGTTTGTTTGAGATTAGATATTTGTAGTAAAATCAGTCCAGCATGACTTCATGTCTTCCTCTAACAGTGTTCAGTGATTCTGGAGTAAAAGTAGAAAAATAGGCTTTTGGGGTGACCCAGTTTTGAAGAACAACAAGGAAGGAACAGAAGGCCAATGGGGCAAAAGACTATAGAATGAAGTACAATGAAGAGTTGAACAAGTTAGTCACAATATGAAGATTGTGAAGGGAGGGGAAATGGGCCAGAAGAACTGATAAAGATTAAGAGACCAGTGATAAAAGAAAAGCTGCAGATCAGGTTTGGGAGGAGGAAGGCAAGGGGACAAGTGAAAGGCCAAACAGGAGGTTACAAGCGGAGTAGTCAACTTTAGAGTAGAAGAAATTAAGATGGTGAAATCCAGGAAGTGGCTGAAGCAAACAGCCATAGGCATCACAGGAACTAAGAAAATCAGCAATTATCATTAATAAATCTGTTCTGAAGTAACGGTCCTATTTGGTAAAAATGGATAAATTATTATTTCTGTAAAATACATTTTTACACAAGACATTTTCCAAATTCAGGTTTTAAAGTGAAAGTGGCTAACATATATATACGTATATAGAGATTATGTATTTATATATATATATGAATGATGCATGTAAATATTCTATTTTTTTATATATCCTAGGATATTAAAAAATACAATATTGAGATACATTTAAAAAAAATCTGTACTGAGTGCCAACTATTTTAAGAACATTGTGAACTTTTCTTTACATACCTAATTAGCATGTAATTAGGCATACAGTACATATAGCCTTTGGTCTTTATTGCTGATATATGATTTGGATCTGAGTCTCAAAAAATAAAGGTGTCCAATCTCCTACCCTACTCTATGGGGAAAGCAGAGGTTTTACGTAAATAGTGGAAATAATACATTTACACCTTGAATGTTTCTTCCCCAAAGTCCTCATCTTGACCCCTCCCCACTCCCATCATCACCACATTCTGCTCTTACCTCAGTCAAGTTCTGTAAAACCCAGACCAATCTCAAAGACACATGCTGAGTCGTAAAACTGAATAAACTGGCACCTAAAAGTCGTTTACTTCGAGTGAAAAGGTGAAGTATTTTGCAGGTATGCTGTACTATCTGTTCAACAAAAAGAGAATATTTTAAAAGTAGATATTTAATATTATTTCTTGAGAAGATTAAGCTAATTACATGAGGAAGTACCAAATATAATTTCTTTAAACTATTCTGGAACATGGCTTGGTCTCCATGTTATGCACTGAACAGATTTTTTTTTTAATTGCCTTATTAAAGGGAAATGAGCATATGCAGAAAGCAGACATTGGGCTGAACAGCCTGATCCAGCCTTGTTTATTATAGGGCCAGGGGGCAAACCCTCTTGAGTGGCCAGGGTAATTCTGACAATAATAGCAAAATTATCATGGAGCAGATGGAGGCTGAATTCATAGTAGTCAAAGTATAGTAAATAGATGAATTATACGTATAAAACTCTGAACTGTAGTCCAGAGAAAACTGCAGGCCAGTCAACAGCACTTAGTACCCTAATATGGTTAAAAGAGGGTGATAACAAACTAAGCTGATGTTGTAAATTAGGAACAGGGAAAAGAATAGAATTTAAATATGGCAGGCATGCATCCATTGGCCAAAATCTTTAATTAGCAAAGATGACAGTATAGACCCTGTGATTTCACTGTCACAGGGAATTTTGCTGGTGAGGAAACTCCCTCCATCAATGGGGGAGGGCAGCATCTTTTCAGCAACTTACAATCTTAGAAAGTTGCTTCAAGTATTAAAAGTTAACTGATCTGTCCAATGCCACACAGTTGGTATGTGACAAGAAGTGGAACTTGAACCCAAGGTTTCCTGGAACTAGGGCCAGCTCACTTTCCACTAAGCTGCCTTTGTTGAATATTAACATTAAAATATTTTTATTTCACTTATACTCCCACATCTTGGCTTCAAGTCAAATCTATGACTTGGAACCCTGAGAATGCTGTAAAACTAAACAGGCTTAGAAAAAATAATAAATTTGCTTCTTGAAATTTTTCTCAATTAAAAACATGGGAATACATGTGGAAGAAAATTAGGTTAATACTAATCTGGGATGAAGGTGTTTGATTACAGAAGTAAAATAACTCTAAACCTTCTACATTTCACTCTTAGATAAATTATATTCTAATTTATCAGAATATCAAGAACAAAAAAAGTATCTTCTTACAGTTTCAGGCTTACCTCTCAATGGTCTGATTCTTTGTTTAAAAGCCCAGGGCAGGCCTTTGATCCAGCCCTACCACTGCTGGGTTTATACCCCAAAAAGATAATAAGGAAAAAGACTTGTACAAAAATATTTATAGCCATGCTCTTTGTGGTGGCAAAAAATTGGAAAATGAGGGGATACCCTTCGATTGGGGAATGGCTGAACAAATTGTGGTATCTGTTGGTGATGGAATACTCTTGTGCTCAAAGGAATAAAGAACTAGAGGAATTCCATGTGAACTGGAAAGACCTCCAGGAATTGATGCAGAGTGAAAGGAGCAGAACCAGGAGAACCTTGTATACAGAGACTGATACACTGTGGCACAATCCAATATAAGAGACTTCTCTACTAGCAGCAATGCAAGGATCCAGAACAATTCTGAGACACTTATGAGAAAGAATGCTACCCACATCCAGAGAAAGAATTGTGGGAGTAGTAACACAGAAGAAAAACAACTGCTTGGTCACATGGGTTGATGGGGATATGATTGGGGAATGTAGACTCTAAAAGATCACCCTAGTGCAAATATTAGTAATATGGAAATAGGTCTTGATCAATAACATATGTAAAACCCAGTGGAATTGCTCATTGGCTACAGGAGGGGGTTGGGAGGAGGAGAGGGAAAGAACATGATCCATGTAACCATGGGAAAATATTCTAAATAAATTAATTAAATAAACTTAAAAAAAAAAAAAAGCCCTGAGCAGGACTTATGTAAAATCTAAGCAGAAGTTGGAGGTTTGTAAGACAAAAATCAGTCCAGTCAACTTGAATGTTCTTATTTAAAAGAATTAATAACATGTCAAATCAACAATGGAGTTAAAAAAGTTGATGGAGC
Source organism: Gracilinanus agilis (assembly GCF_016433145.1). Classification (NCBI taxonomy): domain Eukaryota; kingdom Metazoa; phylum Chordata; class Mammalia; order Didelphimorphia; family Didelphidae; genus Gracilinanus; species Gracilinanus agilis. The sequence goes on from NC_058132.1 coordinate 629,138,094, forward strand.
TATTTATTACATAGTGAAAATGGATACTGCTGATAGAAAACATTAAACAAAGCTGCTTTCTCCACCCTTTCCCCTTGCTCTCTGTTTGGCTGGCACGATCAGACTTTTCCCCAGAGAAGGAAGGGATTAGTAACAAAGGAACCTGAAATGTTATTTCCTTCCATCTTCTTGCTTACTGAAAAGGAGAATAGGTAGGATTTCCAAAGGAAGAATGTAAATATAAGAGGTATGTACCCCACAGCCAAAGTTGATTAAGTCACAAGGAAGTTGGCTGCAAACCTTGCCAATGGTTTAAAAAAAAAAGCACTGCAGAAAACCTTCAGGTTATTGATTAAGTCAAAAGAATCATAATCAGAGCTCGAAGGGATCTCTGGAGTCAGCTAGACCATCTTCCTATGTGCCATAAGCATCCTCTTCTAACCTTATATGAGATTCCCAACAAGGAATCCTCCAACCCCTGCTTTCAAAGATGACTAAAAACAAAACAACATCCACTCTCTTTGGAAACAAAGCCTGATTTCTGGTGGTAGAGATTTTTATCCACAAACAATAGGAAATTCTGTATACATAGCAAGGTTATAGACACTGAGGCACAGGCTAATTAAATGACACATGCACCCACAGAAACAATAATGAATTTAACCAATCAAACAAAAAGCAAATAAGAGATCAAAATACTAAAAAAAAAAAAAATGGAAGGAGAGGACACCTGGAGGTTGGGAAGGAATCTTCAGGAAGATAGAGGAAATGAACATAAGGAAGACCACCAGGCAGATAACTGAAGATAATAAACAAACAAAATACTATAAAAAAATTTGACAAGCTCTTCCAAACCAAGCCTTATTAATAACATCAATGGGAAAGAGGGTACAGGGCAGGACAGTAAAATATATTTTAAAATATGACTCAGGATTAAGATATTTTAAAATATGACTCAGGATTAAGAAAGAGGCCACAGGTTCAGAGATGGCTTTTCATTAGTCTCCTGTCAGTATATCAATAATACTTTCTTCAAAGAGAGAGTTAGGGATGAGTTAATAGAGAAACATTTATTAAATGCTTTCTATGAGCCTCTAATTGTTCTAAGTGCTGGAAATACAAAAAGAGAAAGGCAAAAATTGTCTTTGCCCTCAAGACATTTACATTTTAAAGAGAATGTATTAAACATAGTGAGTACTGACCAAAATCAAGAAAAAGTGAAACTGGTTATATCTCGAGTAGAAAAAAAATGAAAATTTGTTGATCTTCAAAACACCTTTTTTTTTAAACCCTTACCTTCCGTCTTGGAGTCAATACTGTGTATTGGCTCCAAGGCAGAAGAGTGGTAAAGGTAGGCAATGGGGGTCAAGTGACTTGCCCAGGGTCACAATACAATACTGTGTATTGGCTCCAAGGCAGAAGATTGGTAAGGGTAGGCAATGGGGGTCAAGTGACTTGCCCAGGGTCACAAAGCTAGGAAGTGGCTGAGGCCAGATTTGAACCTAGGACCTCCAGTCTCTAGGCCTCTCAATCCACTGAGCTACCCAGCTGTCTCCCAAAACACCTTTCTGTGAGTACTCAGACCACAGACTAGTTTGAGGAAAAGGTTAGAAGAATACTAAATTAGAAGAATAAATATGAGAATAACATCTCATGGTTGCAATAACAACTCAAACCTAATAGATTATAATGATCACAAGCTTTTTCAGAAGCTTGAATGATGTAAAAAGGCTGACATAATGAGGAAGGGAAAAAATATTCTTGGCATATTCTTGATTTTGTTAACAAATGGAGATCAGATAGCCAAATTCATGCTGATTTAAAAAATAAATCCATGGGGGGGGAAAATGAGAAACATAGTGAAAGGTAAGAAGAATTAATTAGTACCTCACAAAATAGCAAATAGCAATAATAGAGGTAAAAAATGAAGTTGCAGATAGCTTTACATTAGCTAGATGTATATAAACCAGATCATTTCAGGAAGGAAAGATGAGGGCCTATAGCAGTGATGGCAAAACTTTTAGAGACCAAGTGCCCAAAATGCAATCCTCACATTGCATGTGAGTCCCCCACCTTACCCTAGACAGAGGAGGGAGGGAGAGCTCCCATTGGGCTGCTGGGCAGAGGGGCAAGTGATATGAGAAATGTCCTCAGGCTTGGTGGAGAGGGGGAAGAGAGCAGACCCTTCTGGCATGCATGCCACAGATTTGCCGATACCTATAGGATCAAAGATCTAGGGTAGGAGAGAATACAAAAATCATCTGGTACAAACCCCTCATTTTACAGATGAAATTGGACAAAATTTGACCAGGTTTCCCTAATGATGTTTCATTATTGAAGACAGTGGAATCACTACATTCAAATGAACCTTATGTTATATGAAGTTCCTTGTGTTATATGAAGTAGTGGAAATGGTAGTGAATGAATAAAGTTCAAACCAGACAAATACACAATAGAGAAATCTATGCTAGAGGCAACAACCTTGAAAATCCTGGGGGAGAAATTCTCATCAAATTTGTCAGTGAAACCAAGCTGGGAGAGACAGCTAACAATTGAGGATAATTCAGGACCCAAAAGATCTTGGATATCCTAGAGCACTGAGCTAATTCAAAAGGAATAAATATAAAGTCTCACACTTGGGTATCATCTTCCCAAGTTCAAGATGGAAGAAGAGTGGTTAAATAGTTGTTCTGGGGCTTAAAGTGGCTTTCAAGCTCACTATAATATACTGAATATGATACAACAGCCAAAAGAGCTAATGTGATGCTGATCCACATTGAGAAGAATAGCTTCCAAGAAAAGGCAAGTGAAAATCCCACGGTATTCTCACCTTATCTGGTGTATCATGTTCAGGTCTAAGCACTGCGATTTAAGAAAGACATTGGTCAGACAGAGATGATCTAGAGGAGGGTAAGTGGATGGTGAGAAATGATTTCAGACCAAGTCATGTAAAGATGGCTGAAGAAAAGGAAATTTTAGTGGAACCCAATAGCTCTGCACAAGTATACAAAGGGCTATTATGATGGTGACATATTCATTTGATCTATTTAGCCCCAGAGGCCAGAAGAGAACAGGTGGATGTGAGCTGCAAAGAGGCCTCTTGGGCCTAATGTCAGGGAAAAAACTTCTGAGCAGAGATTTTCAAAGGTGGATTGGGCTCTCCTGGGAAGTGCCGGGGTCTTCCTCCTTAAAGGTCTCAAGTAGACACTTTTTTTGTTTGTTTTTTTTTCTTAGCAAAACCTTAAAATCTTTATTTATTTGTTTGTTTGTTTTTATTATTTTATTAATTTTATTAATTTTTTAAATTTAAATTTAAATTTTTGTTTATTTTTCCAAGGTTACATGATTCATGTTCTTTCCCTCGTCTCCTCCCACCCACCTCCCATAGCTGACGTACAATTCCACTGGGTTTTACATGTATCATTAATCAAGACCTATTTCCATATTCTTAATATCTGCACTAGAGTGATCGCTTAGAGTCTACAACCCCAGTCATGTCCCCATTGACCCATGTGATCGGGCAGTTGTTTTTCTTCTGTGTTTCTGCTCCCACAGTTCTTCCTCTGGATGTGGATAGTGTTCTTTCTCCTAAGTCCCTCAGAGTTGTCCTGGATAGACTGCCACTTGTTAAGTATGTTGCAGACTTGCTGAGGTCCATTCCAACCCCACAATCCTCTGATTCTTACCTTCTTACACTTTACTCCTCTCTGGTATTGTAGGATCCAGCTACATTGGTCTAGAAGGGCCCAGCTCCATTCTATAAACTCTCTCCATTTCGCATTGCTGCCTCTTATAACTGGAATGCCCTCCCTCTTCATTCATGCCTATTGGCTTCCCTGGTTTCTTTTAAGATACAACTCAAGACCCAGCTTGTGTAGAAAGCCTTTACTGCCTTCCCCCTTCAGAGTATCTTCCATGTACTTTGTATGTATCTTGTATGTACTAATGGTGTCCCTCCATTAGACTGTGAGCTCTTTGAGAGTGAAAACTGTTGCTGCGAGTTTTTGAAGCCCCAGAACTTAGTACAGTAGGGAAGGCACATAATGGGCACTTAATAACACACTTGTTGGCTAACTGAAAGTTTATTGCACTCTCAATGATTCCAAGTGGCACTGACATAAACTCCAATATTCTCCCAGCTACCCAGCTGTGAACCGTGCAATACCACCACTTCAAGATGTTGCAGGTGACCCAAAGGAAAGCCGAGAGATGCTTAGTGGGTCTGAGAAGGCAGCATATAAACCATAATTTGCCTGTGAAAATAGCCTTCAGGGCAGATGGGTGGTTCAGTGGATAAAAAGGCACACCTGAAGACCAGGTCCTGGATTCAAATCTGACCTCAGGCACTTCCTAACTATGTGATCCTGGGCAAGTCATTTAACCCCAATTGCTGAGTCCTTATCACTTTTCTACCTTGGAAGGGGTACTTAGTATTGATCCTACGACAAAAGGTAAAGGTTTAAAAAAAAAAACCTAAGAGATGTGTGACCAGAAAAGGAGGATGAGCAGGAATACACAGAGATAATCGAGGTGTGTGGTACCAATGAGACATTAGGAGACCAAGAGGAAGTCCTACAGCATCCCAATTAGGCTGAGCTGATGAGAAGACACAGACAAGAACTACTAAAGAAGAGGGCACAGAGGTTATAACTGACATCACTGAACTGTGATCCTGGGACATCTTTATTTTCACCAGCCTTTGGTTTCCTTTGCAATCCCATGTACTTTATCTTATGTATTTAAACACATTACTCTGAGGAGTCCACAGACTTTCCTGGACTGCTTCCAAAAGAGATCTCTGACACACAAGAGATGAAGAAATCCTGAGGTACCACACTACAGGTATAAAAGGAGCTCAATTTATGTTGCGACAATTATAGGTAAGATGCACTTTAAAATGTCAGCCTTTCCCTAGATATTAATAATACTGGTGAATAGGGGGCAGCTAGATGGCTCAGTAGATAGAGAGCCAAGTCTGGAGACAAGAGGAAGGTCCTCAGTTCAAGTCTAGCCTCAGAAACTTCCTAGCTATGTAACCCCTTGGGCAAGTCACTTAATCCCAACTGCCCAGCCCTCACTACTCTTCTGCCTTGGAACCAATACTCAATATTAATTCTAAGATGGAAAGCAAAGATTTAAAAAAAATAACATTGGTGACTAACTAAAGTATACTAACTGTCTCTATAAAGAAAGGAGCCTAAAAGGATAATTTAGTAAGAGCTGAATCATACAAGATAAGGAACAGATTACCTTCAACAGAATAGAATTATTCCAGGATTTCACAAGCTCAGCTGCTCTTAGGTCTTGCCAACTTATGAAGTTGTGAAAATGATTTCCTGTTTTCCTAAGAAACAAAATAGTATTTTAAGACTTATTACAAAACCAAATGTCATCTGTTAGAAACCACACAAAAGGTCTGGTGCAAAAGACAAAATTTCTGACTTCAGAACACAATAGTCATTTCAATTTCAATGTTGAATTGAATGAAATAATTAAATTGGATACGCTGTATGAGAAATTTTTTTTATAGCCAACCAAGACTCTACATAAAATTTTAACAATCTATGCAAAAATTTAATTCTTTCTGAATTGCTTTACTTTGAAGTCATTATTAAAAAGATAACAAATTCTCCTTAATGGTTTGCTTTGTATATTTTCAAGAAGTCAAGATATTAAAAATCTTTCTTTCACAATGTTTCTTATCACAATAACTATAAAACAAATTAGAGATCTGTGACCTAGTGGTTTTAAGAATGGAGATAAATTCTTTCTGAGGACATTTCTGTTTTTCCTGGCTTGCAAGATTGAAATCTGTTATTTAAAAAAAAATAAAGGATCACATCCATACTTAAGTCCTGGAGAGCTATTGTATCTCAAACCATTTTGATTTCTATCAATGGCTCATTTGTAAATGCTCTTAGGACTTTACTCATACTTTTATATAAGCACACCACCCAATTTCAGCTGGATCCATGAGAATGTGGCATTAAGTGAAACCGTATTACATGGAATGGTTATTTCCAGAGGAACAATGTTAGAAATTTTACTTTATCTGCAGTACTTAATAAATGCCTGATTTAAGTATAAATTTCATTTGCTTGAATGATGTCATAGAAGAATTTTGCCTATAAAATAGTACACTGTTGTAAAATTATCTTGGTTGGAGCAACCTTGTATGAACTCTAACTTTATTAATTATAGTTCCTATGGTCAGAGATTTAGAGCTAGAACGCACCATAGTAGAGTAGAAGGTCTGAGCGCAAGGACTGCGCCTTGTTCATTTTTGTAATTACATGCAGAACCTCAAATATTTGTTAGATGAATGAATTCTAGTTCATATAACTAATCATTTAACAACATCACTAATTAGCATATCCTGATATCTAAAATTAGGGGATAATATGATGCTCTGAAACAATACTATAGTTAGAGAAGCAAATAGGTAGCTCACTGGATTAAGAGCCAGGCCTAGAGTTGGGAGGATGTGGGTTCAAATCCGACCTCAAATACTTCCTAGCTGTGTGACCCTAGGCAAGTCACTTAACTCCTATTGCCTAACCCTTAACACACTCTTCTGTCTTGGAATCCATATTTAGTATCAATTCTAAGACAGAAGGTATGGGTTTAAAAAAACAACAATACTATAGTTAGAGAATGAACAAAACAGACAATTAAAGATTTTTCAAAAATCAGATAAAGCTCCAAAATATCCCAAGAAGAAAAGATACCTTCATTCGACATAATTACTTTACCCAAAAAGTACTAATCAAATTAATCATACTAAGTAAGTTTTTGTTCTTTAAAGCAATCAGGTCATAAAGCTCTGGGTTTGGGGAGGTGGAGGTGTTGCAGATGATGCAGACCTATGATTTCACTGGCTCAGGGAACCTCAAAGCTTACAATGCCAAGGCATATCTGCAACTGCTTGGTGATAGTCCAGCCAATCAAACATTTATTAAATACCTCCTCTGGATCAGGAATTGGTTTATGGACTAGAGAGATAAAGACAGAATGGAAACCCTGCAATTCATTTGTTTTATATTTTTATTTTGAATATTTTCCCATAGATACATGTTTCATGTTCTTTCCCTCTCCCCAAAGTCCCCTAACCCCCTTAGCTGATGCACAATTCCACTAGGAAACCCTGCAATTCAGATGCAGAAAACTGCCTGAAGTAGTAAGCAGTTAAGTGACTTATCATCTGTATCAGAAAGGGAACATAAAAATGTCCCTAAGGATTCTGGGCCTCCCAGAAGGTGATGCTTGAGAAGAGCTTACAGCTCCTAGCAATGACTGTTGAGAACAAACACTTGTAGAGCCAGGGGAACAGGAACTCACTTGCCATTGCTCTACAATGACAAGAAAAAAACCTGAGAACCAGCTAGTTTCAGTTCTGACCTCTTCTACACTGTTCAGCTCTTCTCAGTATTTCTAATAAAAACACCAACCCATCTTAGGCCCACCTGGCCTTTACCTGGCCATTCTGAAGGGGTGTGTGTGCCCAGTGCTGGTTGAGCACTTCTTGGCTGCAAAGTCTTGCCTGGGACCAGGCATGAGGGATGGCATAACTCAGATGTGGGTTCTGGTTTGTTGCAGATCTTACGTCAGCAATGCCCAAATTAATGTGGTCATGGAACATTTTGAAATGTTGAATGTGGCAGATAAAAGGATAATACCAGAAAGACAGCTTAGTGTCATGAAGGCAGACCCAAAACCAAACCTTAGCTTTAACAATTACCAGTCACTTGTAAGGGAGTCTATCATGTCAATACACACTTGTGCTCCCTTCTCATGGGATTATAGGGAGGCAAGTACTTTGTAAATCTATGACAGCATTTTCTCTTTCTTTCCTTCCTTCCTTCCTTCTTTCTAATAACCCTTACTTCCCATCTTAGAATCAATACAGTGTTCCAAGACAGAAGAGCAGTCAGTAAGGGCTAGGTAATGAGGGTTAAGTGACTTGCCCAAGGTCACACAGCTAGGAAGTATCTCAGGCCATATTTGAACCCAGGACCTCCTGTCTCTGGCTCTCCATTCACTGAACCATCCAGCTGCCCTCAATAACATTTTCAACAAATTGTTTTGATAAACTATCCTAGGTAGAGTTGAACCTGACTTTTTTTCTGTACTTGTACAGAATCTTAGTTTTCTTAAAAAGAAAAAAAAATGAACTTCCCTTTCAATAAGTCATAGATAAAGCAAGTATATACTACTTTCAGTTTGGAAATTTTATCTTGAGCTGCTAACTTGTTGTGTCCTCTCATCCTAAGAATATGTGATTTAAGATTTAAAAGTATACAGCAGTGGATAGAGCACCAGGCCCAGAGTGGAGAAGGACCTAGCTTCAAATCTGGCCTCAGACACGTCCTAGCTGTGTGATCCTGGGCAAGTCACTTAATTCTGGCTGCCTAGCCTTTGCTGCTCTTCTGTCTTAGCACTGATACTGTGACTAAAGGTAAGGGTTAAAAAAAAAAAAAGATAAATTACGTAGTACTAAAAAAGAATGCTACCTAGGTGACCTAGAAGTCAGGAAATCAACTCTTCTGATGAGTAGATGGTGAGAGAATCCTTATCACAGTAGTTTTTTTGGAGAAGATCAAGTATTTTCAGAGTATTTTAAATGCAGAGCTCTACCTGCTCAACAATGTAAAGGGTCTTAGAGAGGAAGCCAAGGCATTAAGAGGTTAAGTGATTTGTTCAGGGTCACAGCAAGGACTGTCTGGTGTGAAAATAGGTAATGGAGAGCACCAGAGATGTTACAATAAATCTAAATAGTTGTGGGTACACACACTGTGTTGTAGGAGAAACTGGACCAGGATGGGGAGACCAGAGTTCACTGGATTAACACAGGAATGGCAGTTGGTCTTAACTGTCACCCAGCTTTCCCTAGGCCAGGGTTTATGGAATCAGCAGGCAAGGTAAAGGTTTAGCAGTTTTAATTATGTTCAACTAAAAGTTGGGATAGGGATTTCTATACTTAAAATCTAATGACAAAACCACAGGGCAAGGGGAGGACTTCTCTACTCTAATCTTAGTGATCTAGCAGGCAGAGCCCAAAGGAGAAGTAATGGAGTCACTGAGAGGCTGCATCAAACCTGGTTCCAGCCAGGGTTTGACTAGCACAGCTATGGGCTGAGGGTGGCTTTAGAGTTTCTCACGGTTATCCACAGATGATCTCAGGATGTCAAAAGCCAGGGTATCCAAGTAGAGAGGGTGTGCTTGAGATGCTGTCCACCAGATACCAAACTTCTCCCCCACCTGGTGCTGCTCTGTAATTCTTGTCCTCTTGTTAGAAACCACCACCACTCAGGATCCCAGGGAAATCAGGATGCAGGGTGTTCTTTACTCTGAGATCTCCCAGGGCTAACGATAGTTTGTGCCAACCACTAATGGAGTCTCTCTAAGAGCACAAGCCCCTCCTTCCTGCTCCTTCGTTCCATCTTGGAATGCTCCAGCTCCTTCCTGCTAGGTACATCCTTAATACTTAATTACTAACTAATCTTCCTCACAACACTGTCCAAGGTAGGACTTGAACTGAGGCCCTTCAGACCCAGAGAGTGGCTCATGCACACCACCACCATATTGCTTCAGTAACGACAGACAATACGGCTAAAATAAGGAAGGAAAAGTCTTTAGCTTGACTAACTGGTGTCTTATTTTGAGGACACATGTAGGATCTCTCAATGTACTTTGCAGCTCTCACATAGCTCTTGGAGTAAGGCCCAGGGGCATGTGCTCTCAATGACTCCCAAGATCTTCACTTCAGCATGACTACAAAGGATCTAATTACTCTTCTTGAGGACAAGGACTGGGTTTGATGTCTATTCTCTACTTAGGCAGCACATTAAAGACTGTGGTTATTAAAATGATCATCCAAAGAAGTAATAGCATGTTTCTATAATTTGGTCCTTTTATGGCATGGTGTACATATATTTTCTTGGCTCAGTGCCTTTGACATTGGCAATCATCTAGTCCAACTCTTTCATTTTATAAATGGAGAAACCGAGGCCCAAAATTTTTTTAAAAACTTGCCTGGGACAGTTAGGTGACTCAATAGATGGAGAACCTGGCCTGGAGATGGGAAGTCCTCAAGTCATAACTTCCTACCTGTGTGACCCTGGGCAAGTCACTTAACTCACATTGCTTAGCCTTTACTAGTCTTCTGCCTTGGAACTAATACTTAGTATTGATTCTAAGATGGAAAGGAAGGGTTTAAAAAAAAAAACAACAACTTGCCTAAGGTCACAGTAACTGGCAGAGTTAGGATACAAACTGGAATCCTCTGACTCCAAACCTATAGTTCTTTCCCTTAGACCAGTGATTCCCAAAGTGGGCACCACCGCCCCCTGGTGGGTGCTGTAGTGATGCAGGAGGGCGGTGATGACCACAGGTGCATTTATCTTTCCTATTAATTGCTATTAAAATTTTTTAAAAATTAATTTCCAGGGGGCTAAGTAACATTTTTTCTGGAAAGGGGGCAGTAGGCTAAAAAAGTTTGGCAACCACTGCCTTAGATCAAAAGAAAAAGCAAGGCAATAACGATTTAATTTTCTGGGTCCATGTTAATTTATGTGGCTAACTTGATGAGAATAGTTTGGAAAGAGTTTAAGTTACATTCACTGTCTTTTGAAACGTACTATTAAGTAATTAAAGAGTACATGTGGGAAGCCTATCTTAATAAAAAAAGAAAAAAAAACAATTCTTTCCAAAGCCAAGAAATACAGTATTTTCTTCATATGGTCAAAACTCATCCAACAGGTTTCAAAGTTGCATTCAACATTCAGCATATTTAGCTGTATGCCAAGAATCAAACAACGGTACTTATGGACACAATGTACTTACTTGTCCCAAGTAATGAAAGTTGCTCTCTGTGTTGAGATTCCAAGGCCAACAATCTGATGCATTTGTATTCCTGCAGCTAAAAGGGAAAACACAGAAATCAGTTTAGAAGCTGATGAAATTCTCCTTTATGATATTACTGTGTGATCTTTAAGTATCTAGATTGAAACATTTTTACTAAAGCAGTCAATCTGAAACTAATTAAGCATTCCTCTAGAAAGTTAGATAGCGATTCTTATAAAAAGAAAAAAGAGCTGTTTTAAAACCAGTATATGAGGTCTGAAAAATGATAAAAAGAAATTGAACAAAGACTAGCAAACTAATGATGCTTCCTTTTTACTACTAGAGAAAAGTCTGCAAGAATTTCATTTTTGAATCTAAGTGAATATCAGTCTGCTAATATAGTAGAAGTGTGAGAAAAATCAAACCAAAATCTTCAAGGAAAGCAATATGGTATCCTCCCATACTAAGAATACAGATGAAATTTCAAATTCTGCTGAGACATATTTTTCACATAAATTGATGCTTAGTAGGACAAATTGTTTTTTCCTCATTCAGATTCTCCATGATACTAAATTTTACACATGAAAACATATATAAATTAATTGAACCAGAAATCTATATTACAAAACAGGGATAATCAGCACACCTGTGATCTTGTTGGCAAAGAGTTACTGAATGAGAAACTCTCTCTACAGGTGTCTTTTTTGTAAATTAGTCTTTGTTATGGTTCGGTTACTTCAATATATTTGACTCCCTGGGACCCAATTTGGGGTTTTCTTGGCAAAGATATTAGAGTGGCTTGCCTTTTATTTCTCCATATAGTTTTCAAAAAATACCCTAGAACACTGAGAAGAGGTTCACTGACTTGCCCTAGGTCACCCAGGCAGAAAGTGGCAGAGGCTGTACAATGAAACCCTGGTTGTCCTAGCTCTAAGCCAGCTCTCTACCCACTGAACCATGCTGCCTCTACAAAGCACGGCTTAGAATACTGTCTCCATAATACTTTGCCTGCAAGGTAATAGGGAAACCACCCTTAAGATTGATAAAAAACATTTTTTAGTTTTCTAAACAAAAACATTTTCTTTTTTGTTTAAGACAAGTGGGTGAGCCAGAATAATCTGGATAACTAGATTATAATTTTCCTGAGGAACTCTCCTTGAAGATATTATTCTCTCTTCAACTTCTCTCTATTCCCCAGAATACCTCCCATACACTATCATTCAACTGAAATTTGTTCATTGATTATCACAAGCTGCAAAAGACCAGAAGTCCATAAAAGTCAAAGAAGCAAGTTAGTCAAATTTTAGCTTCTTTTTTTTAAACCCTTACTTTCTGTCCTAGAATCAATACCAAGTATTGGTTCCAAGGCAGAAGAGCATAAGGGCCAGGCAACTGGGGTTAAGTGCCCTGCCCAGGGTCACACAGCTAGGAAGTGTTTGAACTCAGGACCTCCTGTCTCCAAGACTGACTCTCAATCCACTGGGTCATCTAGGTGCTCCTCTAGCTCTCTCTTGACATGGTCATGGTTGTGGCACTTCTCCCAAAGAGCCAACCCTGGTTATCAGGAGGTAAGGTGGGCTAATATTAATTCTACCTGGATGCTTACCATTTAGAAAGATACAGACTGATACAGAAGCCTAGGAGGATCCTATCATCATCATCATCATCATCATCATCATCATCATCATCATCATCATCATCACCACCACCACCACCACCACCACCACCACCACCAAATGGGTTTTAGAAGTTACTTTCTGTTATTTTGTAAGTCTAATTACCTTGTACAGCTTCTTTTATTACAGCAATAAATTGACTCCAAAGAACTTCGGGATTTATTTCAACCCAGCCATTACGAGGATAAATCACTTCTACCTAGTTATGAAAGCACAATTTAAGCAAAAAAATAACATTAAATTTAAATGGTAACAACCATTTTAAGGGCCTGTTTAAAATCCTATCAGCCACCAAAGATTTAAAAAAAAAAATGATTTTATAGGATTTACATTAAATTTTTTTGTAAAAAGCTTAAAGTAACCAACATAAAAATAATTCAAGATATTAAAATTCTAAGAAAGCACCATGAAGCAGAGGTATGACTATTAATGACATCATCCTGGAAATCCTTTTTCAGACTTCACTAAATTCCTCTAATAATTGATATGACATTCAAAGAACACTGGGTTACTGAAGGCTACTCCAATGGTGCACAAATGCTTGGCAGGTCCTCTATCAAGACAATGACAACAAACATGGTCCCAGGGAGAGACTGTCACCCAAAGACCAACCCTAAGTTCAGAGGTGATCACCACAAGAAGGTTGATCATCAAATGATGAGTTTTGGAACCACAGATTCTCATAAAACCTCACACAAAGGTCTGCAACGCATTACAATTTTCAGTGATGGAGTATGCACACAGATGAAATAATAGATCCATAAAATAGTAAAAGCCTTGGTGGCAAATGTCAGCTCACTCTTTTGTCAATATTTGAAATTTGCAGTATCAGGCTCAGTGTTTAGTTTCTGAAGAAATGCTACCCATGTCCCAGAGATCCAGGAATCATGCTTCTATAATACCAACTATACAAAATTTCCAGGCTAAGGATGAACAATTGAAGAAATGTGTATGCCGATGAGATTCATACTACTGAAGGGATAAATATCACCTAAGCACCACTGATATGCTCGTCCAGCTCAAAACAGTGGTTTCTTAAGCTACTGAAGGATGTTGTTAGCCCTCTAAATGGTGAGAGGAGGAACTGAAAAACAGGAAAACTTCTCTTTCTTTTCTAACATGTGGATTAAAAAGAAAAAGGAAGATAATGAATGAATAAGCAGTAATACCCAACATCTTAAGTTTCTTCATGCATTCCTTGCTCAAATAGGGACCCCTTTTTTTAAACAACAAACACATTCATCTTTAACACTACTGTTTCTGACTTTCCTCCATGTTAATCCTTATCCCTGGGTAATCGCATCATCAGAATTCCATGCTCCTTACTTGCATGTAGAAGTCACAAAACTTAACCCTTTGTTATGAGAGTTCAATGAGGATGGTGGATTGGGGAAATATGTAGAGAAATGATTGTGGTATAAAGTCAAAACAGCATCATCTCAATGAGAATTCTGAAGTTATCGTTTGGAGTTCTTCCCTGACAAATGAATGGTCTGTCACCTTAGCTAAGTCTCAGAATTGCTTAGTAATTATTCCCCTTTTATAGACTCCACAGGGATTGTTCCACCCTTTTCCCCCCCTCAAGATCTCATATTACACTAACAAAATGGAGGCCATCAAATGGGAGGCCTTTCTACTCCCTTCCTTCTTTCTGCAAAATTTTCTCACCAAATTCAACCTTTTACTCTTCCAGTTCTTCAGTCACAGAGAAAGAAGGATATATACTCATTAATTTTGCCACCTACACTGTAAGCATTTCTCTTCTTGCCATCTCCAGAATCTTGAAGATACATGAAAGAGGGAACCATATGCCTGGGCAATCTCTCCATTACTTTTTATCTCATGTCTACAAATAGTACCCCTCCCCAATTCTTAAAATAAACATATTTAAAACTCTTCAATGAAAGGGAGAGTATCAGAAGTACTTCAGGGTGGCAGCTGGGTAGCTCAGTAGATTAAGAGCCAAGCCTAGAGATGGGAGGCTAGCTATGTGAACCTGCAAATCACTTAACCCCCATTACCTAGCCCTTACAACTCTTCTGCCTTATTTCCAAGGCAGAAGGTAAGGGTTTAAAAAAAAAAAAAAAAAAAAAGGTACTTCAGGTCCAAAATGGACTTTCTAGAAATAAGGTCCTGAACAACCAGTTGATTGAGATATTATGACAAGATCGCTTAAATGAAAAGGAATAGTAGGTAGAGGTCTTTTAAAATGTCTGGCAAGTACTCTTAGCTGCCCTACTCACTTAGAAACCAAAAGGTTTTCATTAATCTGGCTAATTCCTAACATAAAATATTACTATCCCAGCTATACAATAAAATTCCATGACTACTCTGAGAAATTTCCAACTGTGCACTCAAGCTCAGTTCTCTTACCCTTTCATTCTATTCTACATACCCAAACCATATTTTATTTTATTTTTTTGTTCAAAGATATTTTATTTTTCCAAGTATAAGTAATAACAATGTTCAACATACATTTTCCAAAATTATAAGATCCAAATCATCTCTCTTCCTTGTTTCCCTCCCCCTGAGTCAGAGATGGTAAGCAATTTGATCTGGGACTCACAGTCTTCCATATTGGTCATTGTTGTAAGAGCACACTTAAACAAAACCAAGACCCCAAAATAAAACTCTAAATACAATGATGTGAAGGAGAAGTCTGCTTTGATCTGCATCCGACTCCAAAAGTTCTTTATCTGGAGGTACTCTAACCATACTGATCTTATGAATTAAAAGCTAATTTAATATTATGTTACTGTCTTCCTTTTATCTACAAAGTAAACTCCTTAGGCAGATTCCATCATTTCATCCCAGGATTCCATCATTTCATCCTTCCCTACTTCCCAATATTTCCCTACAAGTACCCCAGTCTTCAAAGAAGCCTATGTAATAAAAGTTCACATTATATAGGAGTTTTGCAAAATATTTTTACATGCCTTATCTCATTTGATCCTTTGTTTATACTGTTCCCTCTAGCTGGGGTACAGTTCCCTCATGTCAGCATTGGTCAAATTCCTACTTCTTCTTCAAGATCTGACTCCTAGACTACCATCTTCCTTCACATGACCAGTCATGAAACTTTTTCCTCCTCTGAGCTCCCATAATACTTTATTCATAACTCTTACTCAATTATTTATATCACTTCTGTGTACATATCTTATTTCTTATGTTAGACCATAAGGTCCTTGAAGGCCAGAACTATATTTTGGGTCTCTTAATATTTCCCATAGTACTCTGCATACACAGAGTATCCCAAAAGTCTTTATGCACATTGAAGTTTTAATAACTCCAGGAATATAAAAACTATAAACTTAAAAAAAAGTTTGAAATGTAATTATTGATTTAAATATTGACATCTATTTTTTTTAAACTCTACCTTTTGTCTTAGAATCAATAGGATCAGTTCCAAGGCAGAAGAGTAGTAAGGGCTAGGAAATTCAAGTTAAGTGACTTGCCCAAGATCACCCAACTAGGAAATGCCCACTGAGCCACTTGGCTGCCCTGATACACTTCTTGTTAAAATTCTACATAACCAACATCTTATGCTACTATATATATATATTACTCTAGTTGATTTTCAACTTTTATAAAAATATATATAAATTTATATATTAAAAATTTTATAAATGTATAAAATATAAATTATATTTAAAATTTATTTAAAATGTTAAAAAAAAGTCACTCAGTGACTAAATGAATTGCATTTGTAATCTTAGCCTTAAGATCATATAAAGAGAAGGTTTGGACACATACACAGCAGTTTTGATGTGACCCTCACCAGAAACAGTTTAAAGGCGATAGATTAGATACCCGAGGTGGCTGGCCAAGAGGACCTCCTCTACTGATCCAAGGCCTGAGAAAGTGTCATCCAGAAAAGTAAGATCACATATTTACATTTGCAAATGGTGTTTTTCCTTAAGTGTGGAGGGTTTATACTTCTTTAGTTGTTAAAGCTTAAACCTGCACTAAAATAGAATAAAATAAAAACTCTGAACAGTAATTTTTACCATGGAGATTACAAAAAGAACTTGGAAAGCAGGAGAAACACAGACACAGTCACATTTTACAGCATGTGATTTTTTTTTGTAAGCCAGATGCTACGATGCCTTTTCCTTAATACATTAGTGCATGTGGCACTGGAAATGTCACTCTTTGTTATAGAGTTACCCATCAAAAGATACATGGTGGATTCAAAACATATTTGCAGTGGTTTGCCATGAAATGCTATTCCACTTGGGGAAATAACAAGCTTTCTATGTTTTTGGAAACTACTATGTCAATTATTTGTACCAATTCTAGCATTATTACCCTCAAACTAGAAGTGTTTAAAAAGCCAAATACAACTAGAAAGAATAAAAAACCTGGGCAAATCATAAGGAAAATGAGGCATTTTTTTTCTGCTAAATTACCTGGAACAAGTCACTCCCTCAAGAGATGATGGCTTTAGGGGCTGTTTGGTGGATAGGCAGGCCTAGATTGGAGATCCTGGGTTCAAATGTGGCTTCAGACACTTCCTAAATGTGTGACCCTGGGCAAGTCACTTAATGCCAATTGCCTATCCCTTATTGCTCTTCTGCCATGGAACCAATACTTGGTATTGATTCTAAGAGAGAAGGTAAGGATTTTTTAAAAAAAGACAGAGAGGGGCAGCTGGGTAGCTCAGTGGATTGAGAGTCAGGCCTAGAGACGGGAGGTCCTAGGTTCAAATCTGGCCTCAGACACTTCCCAGCTGTGTGACCCTGGGCAAGTCACTCGATCCCCATTGCCCACCCATACCACTCTTCCACCAAGGAGCCAATACACTGAAGTTAAGGGTTTAAAAAAAAAAGACAGAGAAAAAGATGATGGTTTTTAACATTAAGTGAAAGAGGTATAAGTACTATTGACCTTAATATCTATAAATTCATATAAAAATTTGTTTTTAAGTAAAAACCCTTAGCTTTTGTCTTAGAATCAGTACTGTGTACTGGTTTGAAGGCAGAAGAGCAGAAATGGCTAGGCAATGGGAGTGACTTGCCCAGAGTCACACAGCTAGGAAGTAATTGAGGCCAAATTTGAACCCAGGACTTCCCATTTCTGGGCCTGGCTCTCAATTCACTGAGCCACCTAGCTGCCCTTTGCTATTATTTTTTTAAATCCTGCATAAAGTTATTTCAAGTTCCCAGGGAACATGCTACATTCTATTGTGGTATTAGAGTTAAGAATTCTGGCCATGAATACTACAACTCTCCATTTTTAAAAAACCCTCACCTTCTACCTTGGAAGCAATATTAGGTATTGGTTCCAAGGCAGAAGAGTGGTAAGGGCTAGGCAATGGGGGTTAGGTGACTTGCCCAGGGTCACACAATTGGGAAGTGTCTGAGGCCACATTTGAACCCAGGACTTCCCATCTCTAGGCTTGGCTCTCAATCCACTGAGCCACCCAGTTGCCCCCTAACTCTCCATTTAAAATTTCAGTAGAAACTAAACTCATCTGGTTTCCAAAAACAATACTCTCTAACAACAATGAATAAACAAGTATTAGACACCTACAACGTGCTAGGCACAGGGGATAAAAGACACCTGAATTCTTTTGGTTAAAGGCAAATAGAGAAATATGAATAGGCCGAGGCGCTAGCACCTGGCAAGATTAGGAATGCCCCCTGACTGATTGTTTTAGGACATGCTTGAGTTAAGTTTTGAAGCAAATTAGGGATTTTAAGAAGGATAAGGGAAGAGAGAGTACAGAGTACCAGGGCCAGCTAATGGCTGGAGAGAGCGGGAGATTGTGTAAATCCGATGTACGAGAAAGCTGGACAGGTAGATTGGGCCAGGTTGTTAAGGAGTTTTACATACTAAATAGGGGAACTTGTCTTCATTCTTGGAGGCAAGCCAATGCAACTGGAATTGATTGATTAGAGGGATAAGGGATAAGGTTTACAAAGCAGGTGACAGAAAACTTCTAAATCAAAGCTCAGAATTTCAGAGCTGGAAGTCCTCTCAGAGGCTAATCACTCTAACTGAATACATTATAGTGGTAATAAGAAGTTTCACCTAGGCCAAGACAGTTGAAATGGGAAAGAAATGAGGATGCAGGAGACAGTCACATTCACCCCTGGAGAAGGTGGCCCAGACTTTGCTTCTGAGGAATACCACAAGACCTTGGGAGATGGGCTGGGGGCTCTGCCATGAAACGAACTAATATTCTAATATGAATAATAATATTCTAACTAATAATATGAACTAATCTTGCCAGGTGCTAGTGTCTTGACCCATTGTCCATATACCTCTATTCACACAAGTTGCCTTTCCCCAAAAGAATTCAAGTGTCTTTTATGCCTCATGCCTTGCACATAGTAGGTTTTAATAAATTCATGAACATGTTCAAGAACATGAACAAAGCAAGGAACATGGATAATGCTCTCCAAGAAAAGGTAGTAAACCCCATTTTATAACAATGCCCTTTTCTAGTTCTAGGTGATTGCAAGGAAATCTTTCCTTCTATCGAGTCTATATTTGGCCTTCTGCAATTTCTAACTTTCCCAACTCTTTAAGTCAAATGTGACAAACCTATATCCTCTTCTACAGGATAGCCTTTCTAAAATCGTGACCGTGTCTCTCTCTGCCTCCTTTCCCAATCTCAAAGTTAAATATTCTAATTTCTTCAACCAATCCTCCTAGAATATGAACTTGGGCCCCTTTATCAACATAGCTCCTTTCCTCTGGAGACTTTCAGGTTATCAACATCCTTCCTATGCCCAGAACAGTTATGATTTTCACTTGAGAAAATAAAACATAATATTCTGGGACTATCCAGTGGCTATCTTAATAAACTTTGAGCCTATAATATGCTTTCAGAAAACCTGTTACTCAGTTGATATTTACTGCCCTACTTCCATACAGTTATAAAGAAAAAGGCCTTCATGCCCCAGACCTTCAGGGAATGTATGGCCCAATTAGCTTAAGATTGCAGAGGTTTGCAATACACCCTCAGGAAGTTCACTAAATGTACTTTCGTGTACATACAATCCCCAATATCTACTTGTAAAACTTCCTCTTGAAATTTTCACTTTAAACTGATTGGATTCTCACTTCTGATTTGCTATTACTATTTTCCAAAGAGATACATAATCCTGTTCCCTAAAGAAGAAAATGACTCACGAAGAATTATACAATAACTTTGGATTTTCCCTTTCCAAGAATTCTTTCTTTCTGTTTTATGAGCCAAGGATTTTAAATTCCTTATTGTTACTTAAAGCAAGTCTCTTGTGTAGAAAATCATAATGGGAACCTTTTGCATGTACACAGTGTGTCTACTTCTGGAAATGAGATTCAAAAACCAGCCTCAAGAAGTCAATACTATGCTTTTCTCTAGTGCTTCTTCACTCTCATCAAGACCTCCATTCTCTCTGCCCCTTAGTACTTCTGGTCATTAATTCCTACTCTCACTTCACTCTCCTTCCTGCCTCTCCAGCTTCAACCCAATTTTCAACTCTTCACTGACTTCTGCTCTTGAATCCATTACCTTACTATCTAATCCTACTGTGGCTCCCCTCTTGCCAAATCTCAGCTGGAGATCAGTTCCATCACTTCCTCCACTCCTACTCTACTAGCCATAAACAAAACCAGAGGAAATCTCACAGACATGCTGACTAGAAGACTATAAATTCATGTTATGTCACTTCAAATGGGCCCTTTGCTGAAGGAAAGTAGACCTTTGATGCCTAACCAATTCCCTCTCATCTCCCCAAACCCTATTCCAAATCTTCTCCTTTTCTCCTTAAGTTGCTCATACCTGTCCCTAGCCCCTCTCTCAGAGGAGGGCCTTGTCTCTTATTTTACTTATTTTGAAATGAGTTGGGCTCTTTTCTCCCATTCTCTGCATTTCAAAAGCTCTTGGAATCATCTCTCACTCCCCACCTGTCCTTCAGTCTGACAAAGAGGTAGATCTTTTCCTTTACCAAGATCTATATTTCTATATGTCAATTAATAAACATCTATTAAGTTTCTACCATGAGCCAGGAACTCTGCTAAGTGCTGGGCATACAAAAGGAAGCAAAAAGCAGACCCTACCTACCCTCAAGGAGCTCACTATGTAATGGGGGAGAAAATATGCAAACAAATACATATGAACAATGTCTACACAGGATCAATAGCTAATAATTAACAGAGGAAAGGCACTAGATTTGAGAGGGGTTGGAACTACATCTGTATTTAATCTTATCCCCTCCTGTCTTCCCCAGAAGATACAAACTCAATCATCTCCCTTCTCAAATCTTCAAGCCTTTCCTATCAACTGGTTCCTTCAGTACTGTTTTCAAACATGTGTGCATCTCCTATTCTTACAAAACCTTCACTAGATTCTTTTGTCCCCTCAAGTTATCGTTCTATTCGAAGGTAAACTCCCTGGAAAAGCTGTCTCTAGGACACTTACTCTCTCTACTCTTTCCTCTTCCTCACTTCTCAATCCTTTCCAATCTGGCTTTCTACCTAATCATTCTCCTTAAACTGCTCTCTCCAAGGTTAATCAAGATCTCTTAGGTGTCCAGTCTGATAGTGTTTTTCTCAATCCTAATCTCTCTCTCTCTACCTACTGCATTTGACACTATTGACCATACTTACTCCTAGAGTCTTTCCCATGATGTTTCATAGCACTCTTCTCTCCTGTGTCTCTTCTCATCTAACCACCTCTGTCTCCTTGGCTGGCTTATAACCCACATCATGGCGGCTCCCTATGAGTATTCCCTGAGGTTCCATCCTGGACCTTCTCTTCTCTCTGTCTTGGTGACCTCCTCACCTCCCATGAGTTTAATCATCATCTCTACACAGAAGATTCCCAGCTCAACAAGTCTGGCTTCAGGTTCTCCCCTGCCTTTTATTCCAACAACTCCAACTGCCTACTGGATATTTCAAACTAGATCTACTGGAGACATCGAACTCAGCATATCTAAAACTAAACTAGTTGCCTTTACCCCTAAAACATCCCTTCTTCCAAACTTCTCAATTCAAAAAAAAAAGACCCTTACTTTCTGTCTTGGAATTAATACTACATATTGGTTTTAAAGGGGAAGAGCAGTAAGGGCTGGGCAATGGAGGTTAAGTTTCTTGCCGAGGGTCACACATCTAGGAAGTATATTGGAGGCCACATTTGAACCCAGGACCTCTCCATCTCTGGTTTTGTTCTCTATCCACTGAGCTGCCTAGCTGTCCCCTTCTCTTTCTCCTTTGAAAGCAATGGCATACTTCCAGTGTCTGGGTTTCATAATCTCCATATTATCCTTAATTCTGTACTCACCCACATCCAATACAGCTAATCAGTTGCCAGATCTTGCCACTTCTATTGCCTTCACATTTCTCAATAGGACCCCCTTTTCTGCTATACCTTAGCACCGGTCTTCATCACTAATTCCCTAGATTTAAGGTTCCGTTTACAACAGTACATCCTCCCATAGTTGCAAAAGGAATTTTCCTGAAGCATAGTTCTTATCAAGGGACTTCTCTACTCAAGGAACTCCAGTAGATTCCTGTTATCTCTAGGATAAATGATAAACTTCTTTATCTTTTAAAGCCCTGCACAATCTGGGATCAGTGTCCCTTTCTAACACTTGGTGAAGAAGCTAAAACAGCCTTTTCTCTGTTCCTAACTCACAACATTCTGATTTCCTTTCTCCAGCCAACTCCTTCACCTTTCTTCTCTCGGCCCCAAGGTTTCTTTCTTTAAGAAGGGGAATAAGGGAGAGGAGGGAAGAAGGGCAGACAGTTAGGTGGCTCAATGAATTGAGACCCAACCAGACCTAGAGACAGGAGGTCCAGGGTTCAAATATGGTCTCAGACACTTCCTAGCTGTGTGACCCTGGACAAGTCACTTCACCTCCATTGCACCTCCATTGCCTATCCCTTACTGGTATGCCTTGGAACCTATACTCACTAAATATATGCTAGTGCTTAAGTTAGTGTTCATAAAGTTGTATGATATACATTTCCTTCAAGTAGTAAGGTGTTGAAATCTATTTATCATCTCTGATAATCTGATAAGGACGGCTTAGTTGAGTTTTAGCTCATGCTTCCAGCTCTCTCTCTGGCAGCATGGAGTTTATTATATATACTTCAAGACTAACTTCACACAAAAGAACCCCTCTAAAACTTCACACTTGTCCATAAGTTACAAATTATGTCATATCAAAACACAAAGATTCTCAATGGCTTCCAAATAGAACAAGGCCAAGACTGAATTTTGACTGGGTTCTTATCAGAAAGCCAAGTCGGGGAATATTTTCTAAGGGGCAAATAGCCCCCACTGGAGGAATTTATGACCTTGACTGTGTAAACTACTTTTGAAACAAAAACAGTTGTATTGCTGGTTTGCTAGGAGCTTAAAGCTTTTCATTAAGGCCACAATACTTTTCAACAAGAAAAGGTGTGGATCACAAAAGAGGTCAAAAGATGAGTCTCACATTTTTATCTATTTGAGACTCTGTTTCTCTTATTGGCTTTCCACAGTAAGGGTCAACCTTGGTCACTTTTAAGGGACATGTTTGGCCATGCTGACCAAATACTGATTTGGAAAAATTTTGCAATGAAGGTATTTGCACCAAAAACTTTCCTACTGTCAACATTTTATCCTACTATAGCTATTCTATGTGAGCTTTTCATTTTAAAAATAAACTGTTTGATAGAAGAAGAGAAAAAAAAATCATAGAATTGATTCTAAGACAGAAGGTAAGGGTTAAAAAAAAGCAGAGTGGTCACCATCTCTGTAGGAAGTCTTTGCAGACTTCCCCAATGGCTTGTGTTATTGCTTATATCTAATTACTGGGTAAGTTTGTGAATGTACTTATTATTAACCTTTGAGCTTTGTGTATTTGTAGACGTCCTTGTTTGTCTTTCTCATTAGAATGGAAGCTCCTTGTAAGTTAGGATCACTTCATGATACTTTTTAGTACTTCTATCCCCAGCCTGGGCACATGTTGATTGACTGATACAAAGTAGTTAGAAGGCACTGAGGGTTCTTTCTCAGATTTTCTGGCTCAGGAAGCTGGCTGAAGTTTGGGTTCACTGTTCTGAGATCTCCTCATAAAGTTAAGAGCATGGCATAACTTCAAAAGAAAGGTTTGTGGCAGTGTTTTTACCTTGCCCCTGACTGGACCTTCTCCAAGGCAGTTCCTGGAGGCCATACTTAACATCAATAAAAGAGATGGGAAAGAGCCAGTAGATAAAAATCAAATTAGGAGAGAAGCATCTAAATTGGGTCAGAAGGAACTGTTCTTTCTCCCAAACCCAGACAATGAGAAATCATATGTTTCTTGGTGTGCTTTTAATTTAACCCTTTTTCATACCCTAACATTGACAGAATTTGTCCCTCCTCTTTTGTGTTCTCCACAATTACTTACCATGTTGTTAACTGAAATCATCAGCTTTTAGATACAGAAGTTATTTCTACTCTTAAAGATCTAGCAAAATCTGCGCTTATAACAGCAAAGCCCATTTCTCCACATTTGGAAAATAATTTTCTTAACTTTTCTCCTAAAATGGAGATACAGTCAAACCAAAGACTTGCCAAAGTAATTTCACCCTTTTCTTTCTTAGGGATTGATATCATTCCCTTTGCTTTTTGAGGGGATGACTGCCTACTGCTCTATAACTGCACTCTGAATCCCTTTAATTCCAAGCTGTAAAATGACTTGACCAATGCTCCCTTCCCAGGCCACAACTCCCTACTCCCTCATACACCTATCTAGATGTCAGCCCTAATTCCTATCCCACTATTCCCCAGTCTTTCATGGTATCCTCTAGAACCCTATTCTATTGTTAACAAACTGCCCTTACTAGAAAGCCTGTGGCTCCCTCTCCCATTTCTTCATATAGTTTGTATTTACCTCTGTACATACATGCCCATCAATTAACTGTAAGCTCTTTGATGGCAGGGGCTGTTTTCTTTAGACTTTGTACCTCTGATGCCTAGCACAGTGTTGGGCACACAACAGAAACTAGATAAATGTGTGATGAGGGGGCAGCTGGGTAGCTCAGTGGATTGAGAGTCAGGTCTACTGATGGGAGGTCCTGGGTTTAAATCTGGCCTCAGACACTTCCTAGCTGGGTGACCCTGTGCAAGTCACTTAACCCCCAATGCCTAGCCCTTAACACTCTTCTACCTTGGAACCAATACATTGTATTGATTCTAAGATGGAAGGTAAGGGGTTAAAAAAACCTTTTTTTTTTTAAAATGTGTGATGAATTGAATAGCCAAAGGAGGAGAAATGGGAATAAATCTGGGAGCTCCTGTGTATATACATGCACACACGTTCTATAATCAGTGACTGACAATTCCCTGTCTGAATCTTTCATATGGCTTCATTGCATTCAAGTAGACAATTTTTCCAACAAGTATTTATTATGAGTCACTGTGGAAGACATGAGCCAGGGACACAAAGACACCCTCAAGGAGCTTCAATTCTAATGGAATGGGAGGAAGAATGAAGGGGATCAGGCTCCTTCACATATGGAGATGAGAGTACGAATGAATAGTACTGAGCATGCAATCAGTAAGCATTTATTAGTGCCAGGCACTGGAGCAGGGGGCCATTTGTTTGGAGTTGCTTTCCCAAATATGGCCACCACCATTAGTGGTCTATTCTTGTCTAAAATGATCTCTAGAACTCATGTCCATCAGGCGAAGTTAGAGACCCAGGAGGTATTTTTCTGTAGGAACTAACTGCCCTTTCCTCTCCCCCCACCCTTTACCCCAGGATCAAACAGGAAATAGAACAGTAATCAACAGCCTATTCTAACTTGTTCTTCCATAGGGAAGGGGAAAAAAGGTAGAGAACTCCAATGCTAAGAAACCTGCTTAGTTAAGTGATTCCAGATACTTGTCCCATAACATCAATTACAAAGCAATTTTCAATGAAGCAGTTTTACTTGATCTCATAAAATGAAATGGTTTTTTTCTCTACTTATACAATTACCCAAAGGCTTAATGGATTATGATTATATATTGGATTATATGAGGAATGAGTAAACTTTCACCTTTGCCATGCTAAGGCATTTATTACTAAGGTAATATTTACCAGAATGAATTCTGAAACCAAATTTAGATATTACACTAAAGTAATAAGAAAAAAAATTTTTTTAAACCCATACCTTCCATCTTAGAACCAATACTATGTATTGGTTCTAAGGCAGAAGAGTAGTAAGGGCTAGGCAATGGGGGTTGTGACTTGCCCAGGGTCACACAGCTGGGAAGTGTCTGAGGTCACATATAAACCCAGGACCTTCCATCTCTAGGTCTGACTCTAAATCCACTGAGCTACCCAGCTGCCCACAAGAAAAAAATTTTTGACAAGAGAATCAATAAAACTTGTACTGCAAAATCAAATTCTTTTTTTTTAAGCTCTTATCTTCCATCTTAGAATCAATACTGTGTATATGTTCAAAGGCAGAAGGGTGGTAAGAGGTAGGCAATGAGGGTAAGTGATTTGCCCAGGGTCACACAGCTAGGCAGTGTCTGAGGTCATATTTGAACCTAGGACCTCCCATCCCTAGACCTGACTCTCAATCCACTGAACTACCCAGCTGTCCCTCCCTTTCAGTGTATTTGAGAAATCAAAACTATTTTCATACTAAGGTGTTATTTGCTTTTCAAATAATCTGCACCCCCAATCAAATTCTTGATAATATTTCTAAATGAAAAAGTTTTGATGATGAGACACTATGGGAATGTGGGAACTTGATTGGGGAGTCTTTAAAATCCAGGAACCCTAGACAAGGACAGTTTCAAGGGATTTCTATGAATTTAATTTGATATAAATATTAAATTGAAATGCCTCTGGAGGTAGGTCATGAGACACCTAGCTAAAGTCTTACTTAACTGATCCTTAGAGCTTTTTGTCATGTATAAAGAAATAAGTATTTATTTAAATTCTCAAAAAGCATTTAATAGCATCAAGAAGCAATGAAATATTTAAAAGAACACTAAAATAGTCTTGGGAATAAAAGTAAATACAAAAGCAATTTATCAAATAAATACCATCTTGGCATGCTGCCTCTACAGTGGAGTATTTAGTCATTCACTTACTACTTATTAATTATGCAAAACAAAGACTCAGGAATCCTGAAAATTCAAAAACTGAAATGGAGTCACAAACCAAATAATAAAGGAGACTCCTTACTGGCTACAAAGAAAGGTGAAATCATAAGAGATACATAACTATCACCTGTGTTGGGTTTTGGTAGAAACTTCTAACAGCTACAGATATCAAACACAGGACTGCTTGAGAAGTTCACATTCTATGCCTGCCCAAAGGGTTCTCTGCTGGAAGAGGCACTGAAAGATGACAACAATGCTTTAAAAAAGGCATCCTTAAAACTTAAAAAAAAAAAAAAAAAAAAAAAAAAAAAAAAAGGCAGCAGATACTAGGACTTAAGAAATAGAAATGCCACCAAAATCTGAAATCATAGAAACACACTAAGAAGCTGTTTTGGAGGGCTGGCAGGGCAATGCAGCTGGGAGCCCAGGCTCCTGATGAGAACTGGGTCTGGGTCAATACTCACTCAGGGGATGGGGAAGAAAGTCAAGCAGGCGGACTCTGACTTATGCCCCTTGAATAGACCATTCTTCCAGTTGAAACAAAACAAGTGCAGGAACCAGGCTGGAACTGTGTTTACACATATCACATAGCCCACTGTATACAGCTGTATTGCCCTGGAGAAAATACTCCACTCCCAAAAAAACTTTCTCCTCCCAGAGACACTTGGAAAAAAATAAAGCCTCCAAATATCCAAAGAGAGGCCAGAAAATCAACAGGGACAGCCAGTGGAAAGAACCCTGGAGAACCTAAGTTCAAATGCTGTCATTTAACTATGATGGGCCTCAGCTCTCTCATCTGTTACCAAAAAAAACAAACAAAAAAAAAAAACAATAAAAAATGAGGGGATGGGTTTGCACAGCCTCTGAGGTCTGCTCCAGATCTAGGATCCTATCAATGTGACATTGGGCTGGCCCCTTCACTACTCCCTGGGTCTCAGTTTACCCATCTGTAAGAATGAAAGGGTGGGTCTGCACAGCTCCTGAGGTCCCTTCCACCTCCAGGTCTAGGATACTATTAGTCTGGCTGGCTATTCACTACCTCCCCAAGCCTCAGTTTCTCCACCTGTAAGAAAATGGGGGTGGGTCTACACAGCTTCTGAGGTCTCTTCCCAACTTCCCGGGGCTTACAGTTTCCCCATCTGTAAGAACGAGAGGGTGGGTCGGCACAGCAACTGAGGTTTCTTCCCCACCTCTCCGGACCACAATTTCCCCACCTGTCAGAAGTCCAGGCCGGCCACTGGGGTGCTCCTGCGCCCCGCCCCCTCCCGGCCCCCCGCCAAGCGCAGCACCATACAGCCCCGGCCGGCAGGCAGGCGGGGCCGCGTGCTCCGCCCCGCCCCGCTCCGGGAGCCCTCTCGCCCGCCCAGCCCGCGGGGCCCTGGTCACCTCGTGGCTACTGGAGCCGAGGACCCGAGCGGCCCGGTCATAGACGTGGCCGCGGATCACGGAGCTGCCCACGTCCAAACCCAGCACATAGCCCGAGTCCGGCGGCCCCGGGCCCTGGCTTGGATGAGCCCCCGCCTCCTCTGGCTTCCCACCGGCCCTATCCCCGGGTTCGGCCTCAGCCTCAGTTTCGGCGGCGGGAGGAGGCACCGACATCGCAGAGCTGGAACCACCACTACGGCCGCGGTGCCCCTCGGCTCAGCAGCTAACCGCTCCCAACTGCCGCCTGCACAGCCGCCGCTGCAGCTGCAGCCGGCCTTCGCCTAGCGCCGGAGGCGGGAGGGGGCGGGGCTGACCGGAGGCCCGGCGGGCCGTGACGTTACGGCTCATCGGCCAATGAAGCTGAGGGGGCGGGGCCCACGTCGGGCTCGGAGCGTCCTCGCCGGCCCCACCCCGCCTCGTCCCATCTCTCTGAGCCGCTAGGGAGTGCCCGGGTTGGCCTCCACTCAGGCCACGGAGTCGGACCCGGGAAGGCAGAGGTACTCCTAGGTAGTAACCACCTGCCAGCCTTGCCACAATTAGGAGAACAAATATTGATTAAGCGTCAAGTGATAAGATCTCCTTAGAGCCTCGCAACGACCCTGAGAGGTCGTTGCTAGAAGTATCCTCATTTTACAGCTGAGGAAACTAAGGCAGGCCGAGAGAAAGTGACTCGCCCTGTTTCTGGGAGCTGGGAAAAGATGCGAGGAGGCGTTTGAATTCAGCATTGCCGGACTCCAGGTCCAGCTCTACCGCACCTGCTTACCTAATCACCATTACATTTATCGTGTATTTACTCCTCCCCCACCTCCCTCCCAAGTTGCCTCCTAAGGACTTGATTTATTGTTTTGTTGATTTATTTACAAAAATGTTAGTACTGCAGATTAAACTTCAAAGTGTATGCATACACCGCTCCCTTCACCCCCGCCCCTCATACCCAGCCCCATGATTAAATATTTACCAGCACTGGAACCACGAACCTTAGGAACGATATTGAACAACCTGGGACCCGGAGCTAAGAGGGACCGGCTGTAAAATGCTCAGGAAATGAAGTCATCACCTGATTGGAGGCCTGTGATTTTTAGAATAAAAATTATTTAGGATAACAACAGCAACTGGCATTTATATAGAGCTTTAAGGTTTGCAAAGTGATTTACACCCATTTTCTCATTTGAGTCTTACAGCAACTCTGGCTACAATCACTTAAGCACCTCTGGACCATCTAAAACTTCTTTCCTTCCTTCCTTCCTTCCTTCCTTCCTTCCTTCCTTCCTTCCTTCCTTCCTTCCTTCCTTCCTTCCTTCCTTCCTTCCTCTCTCCTTATTTCTTCCTTTCTTTTCCTTATCCTCTGTCTTAGAATCAATATCTATTCTAAGGCAGAAGAGTAATAAAGGCTCGGAAATTGAAAGTCTAGGAAGTGTGTGAAACCGAAATTAAATCCAGGTCCTTCTGACTCCAGACTTGGCTCTCTATCCACTGGGCCACCTAGCTGCCTCAGAATGTTTCTTATAGTCATGTCAAAATCAAGAAGTACAAAACAGAATTCATTATCTCTCCTCTGTATATCTTCCCTTTCCTCCCAAGCTTCCCTATGACTTTTTTTTCCCCCTATGATTTTTGAAGTTACCACCATTCTTTCAGGTATCATCTTAGATTGCTAATCTCATTTGACCTACTTATCCAAACCATTTGTCAACCTTATTATTTTACCTTCACAACATTCTTTCAGGTATATTCACATTCCTTTTTTCCTGCCCATCCAGCACCTGAATGACTACTTCTAACCTTTTAACTCATCTCCTTCCATTCTAAGCTTCTCACCTTGGAAGATTCTCTTCCTCTGATCCATCAAATCTTCATTGAACATCCCCACGCCCCTCTCAAGCCAGGCAGATTTCCTCCTCTATGTCCTCCAGATTCTCTTGACTTCTTCCTCATCCAGGGAAGTACTTTGTAGTGTCTTCCCCCTTTCAGCTTTCATAGATTGTTTTCTCCATTTAATAAGTCCTTTGAAGTTGGGGAATGTTTTTGCTTCCATTTTTATTCCCAGAACTTAACTCTTGGAATATAATTCATGCTTAATAATTTCCTTGTCATCTAACCCTATTCAATAAACTCCTGTAACTCCCTATTACCTTCAGGGTCAAATGCCTTTTGGGCATTAAAAAATCTTTATAAGCCTACCCTCTTCCTCTCTTTCCAGACTTTTTGTGGAAGGCCAATTGGAGAAATAGGGTCTGGATAGGGCCTGTTATCTGGATTCCCTACATGACCAATCCAGGCTGAAGCAGTCTTTGTTTGGTCCTGGTCACCTGAGCCCTGAAAAACTCTGGTACCAGCAGGTTGGTTAATCCCCAAACAACTTGACCCCTCCTGGAGGCTATTGGAAGTCATTTAGAGAAATAGAGTCTGTAATAGATTTTATCTGGATCCCATTACAAAATCATTGGCAAGTAAAACTGTATGTATGATTTTTTCTGCACTGCATGTCAGGACGAAGACAGAATGGTAAAGGTAAAAATCTGAGACTCCTCTTTTGACTCATTTTCAGATCCCCACCTTTTCTTAATATTCTTATTGGAAAGCTTTGAGTCCTTAGCAGACCAGGAGCTACGGAGTTAACCATTTTTCTCCTTGATAATTAAGAAGCCTGAACTCTAAAAAATATAATCAAGGCTGGACACAGATGAAGCTAGACAAGACTTTATCTGACCAGGTGCAGTCCTATAAATCAAGAGGACAGGACTCAATTAGTAAAAATCTCTATGAAATATAATTCTGCTCCCAGAATTAACTTCTTACTAATTGGTGGTTGGAATTTGGCCTTGGTCCCTGTTCTATCTTTACTTTGAAGCCTCCAAGGATTTTCTTTTATGTGATTTATAACCCCTTCGCAGCTGTGATTCTTTCTCTGTATTCTTTGTTTGAAACCAGTATGTAATAAACTCAAAACTCCATAGCAGTTGGAGCAGCTATGGGATAACCACTAGTCTGGCTGTTCTCAGTTTTCTGTTTCTGGTCTTTTCAATCCGTCGCCACTAAATGCCACTCAGGACCCCCCAAAATATAGAGCTGGCTCTCTATAACTTTTTGCACCTTATTCCCCTCAAAGCCCTCTACAATCCAGCTACACTAACATAGAACATCACATTCTTTCTTCTGTCCATGCCTCTGTCCCTACCCCACCCCACCCCCCAATGCCTGGAGTGCTCTGCCATTCATTCAATAAATATTTAATCTCCTACTATGTGTCAGGTGTGATTGGCACTGGTGTTACAAAAAGATGCAAAAGACAGTCCCTGTCCTTGAGGACCTTACAGTCTAACGGGGGAGACAACATGCAAACAATATGTGCCAAATAAGCTCAAGACAGGACAAAGTGGAAATAATTAAAAGGGGTGAGGGAAAGCTTCCTTCAGAAGGAGGGGTTTTAGTTAACACTTAATGGAATCCAGGAAGGTCAGTGCCAACTAGCTTGTCCCTCTAAATTTCCCTGGCTTCCTTTAAGGCTGATCAAATCCCCCTTTTTTGGAGGCAGTTTTTTTCTGGTTCTTTCTTCCAGCTGCTAATGCCTTTCATCAGCTCTGTACCTACCACCTATGTACCTAGTTATTGACTTATCTTCTCCCCCACTGCATCTTCCTTTAGGCATGGACTGTTTTTTGCCTTTCTTTACATCTGGAGCATTTAGCACAAAAGCCAGCACAGTCCATGCTAATTTAAATATTTATTGACTGACTGAGCTCTGATTTATGTGGATGAAGGAATGTCAATGCTGACAAAAATCACAAATCCCTCAGTATAAGTGTTATTTATGTAAGAGGCATGAACCAACTGCCCTGAAAGATCAGGGAAGATAACTAATAATCAAGTTTCTATTAAAGGAAATCAATCCAGGAAGTAAAGTTCTCCTGGGCTGGAAGCCTTCCTAGGGAGCTGTCCCGAAAACCAGTATCAAAGAATCTCATCCCCCTCTTAGTCAAGTCAACACTAGGAAACTAGTTCCTAGTCCAGGAATCAAGACCTAAGCCTGGGGCTGGACTCTATTAGTCCTTAGATACCTTTTACCTCCAGACCCTGTATTATTAGAGTTTTAAAAATGGATATCTTTTGTTTTTCATTCCCTACTTCTCCTAACCATATATCTTCTCTTCCTCCAAATGAGCTGTTCTTTATAATAGTGATTTTTTTAAAAGGAAGAAGAGAAAACAATCCTCTCCCCCCAAAAAACCCTAACTAACTGACACATCCACAGGCTTTGTATTCTTATTGAGGGTTTTGGCAACTTTCTGCCACAAAAAAAGGGAATGACACTGGGAAGAAGCTTAGTAAAATGTCCTTACATTCATAAAAGGGAAAGAACTTTTTAAATTATTATTATAGCTTTAAAAATGAGGTGAAATTTGAACTTGACCTTAGACTAGCCACATTGGATTAAGAAATTCAGAGGCAGAGAAAAACTCAATGTGAAGTGTATACTCTCCTCCTCCTCTTCCTCATCATTCTTCTTTCTCTTCCTAAAGGAAGAGGAGGAGGAGGAACCATGAAGGCTGAGATGGTATGAGATTTAGCTCCCAAGGAAACCTCTATCAAGAAAGTGAATAGGGAAAAATGGGGGGGGGGGGAGAGAATTACCAAAGATCTCAGGAAGAAGAAAACTGAAAAGACCTTGCATAGAAGCAGATAAGTCATCAGGGAAAACACTAACAACAGGAAGAAATATGGTCTCTGGATCTAGTAAATAAATTCAGGCAATAATGAATATATAATGAAAACAAAGGAAAATGATCTAATAATGAGACAGAAGATCCAGTGCAGTGTAAGAATGAAGCCACAACATATTATTCCTGGGGGACTCAAATAGAAATGAGAATTATGAGAGCAGAATTTAAAGCCTCAAAATAAAAAATAAAAATGGGCAGAATAGAAAAACTGGAATCTGCAAAGGCAATCTCACCAAAGAAACAGGAGAAACAATAGATTGGGGGTGTAAATATATAGAAGTAAAGATAATCTAGTAGGAGGAAAGCAAAAAAACCCAACAAACTTAAATGTTCACTATACAAGCTAAACCTACTGATCTTGAGGAGGGGGTATGGATAAATTTTAGAGAAAAAATTTAAGCCATGTGCTCTGAATTCTCTCTTCTCCCCTTTTCCTTATTGCTTATTCAGTCATTTTGCCACCTTCTCTTTCTTCACCTGGCAAATGACCTAATTCTTTACCAAAGTTACCCCAATCCTTGCTACTGTGATCCCCTTCAATCCTGCTTCCTCCAAATAGTGTCTCCTCTATCAACCCTAATCTTCACTTGCTTTCAATCTTTCCTTTTTAATGGCTCATTTCCTGCTGCCTACAAAGATTTCCAAGTCTTCTCTATTGTGAAAAAAAAAAACTTGATCCCTCCATCCTTGCCAACTATTATCCTCTTTCTATTCTTCCCTTTGTAGCTAAACTCCTTGAAAACTGCTGGCTACAATAGGTGCCTCCACTTTCTCCCCTCTCACTCTTACTAATCCCTTACAATTTGGCTTCTGACCTCATCATTCCACTGAAACTCTTCTCGAAAAAATTCTTATTATAATCTCTTAGGTGCCAAATGCTATTTCCTTTTCTTTAATCTTCATTCTCCTTGACCTCTCTTCAGCCTTTGACATCTGCTTTTGGCTGTCTCCTTCTTGATACTCTTTTTTTTCTAGGTTTTTGGGACACACTCTTTCCTCCCACCACTCTGACAGTTACTCCTCTGTTTTCTTGTCGCTGAATCCTTCTGCAGATCATTTCCTTCTAACTTTAGGAATCCCTAAAGGTTCTGTCCTAGGTCTTCTCTCTCTTATAATACTTCACTTGATAATCTCACTAACTCCTGTGGATTTAATTACCATCTCTATGATAATAATTCTCAAATCTACCTTTCCTGTCCCACTCTCTCTGCTAACCTCCAATCTCACATCTCCAACTGCCTTAAAGACATTTCAAACCATTTGCCCAGTAGACACCTTAAATTCAATATGTCCAAAATAGAACTCATTATTTCCCCCTAAATCCTCTTCTCTCCCTCCCTTCCCTATTATTGTAGAGACACCATCCTTAGGCTCATATGCTAGATGTGATACTGGATTTATCACTAGAGTACCCATACTACACAAATTATTTTTTAAAAACTGAGAAAGAAAGCACTGCACCAGACTCCTTTTATAAGGCAAACTTATTCCTAATACCTAAACAAGGGAACAATAAAACAATGAAAGAAAATTATAGGCTAATATCATTAATGAACATTGACTCAAAAATCTTAAACAAAATCCTGTCAAACAAAATACAGTGATTTATCCAAGAAATCATTCATTATGGCCAAATGTGATTAATACTAGGGATGTAAGAATAATTCAACATTATGAAAACAATGAGTATAATTAATCATATTTTAAAAAACCATGATCATCTCAATAAATGTAGAAAATGTTTTTGACACAGTAAAATACTTTGATGCTAAAAAACCTGTGAAGTAGAGGTACAGAGTGACCTTTAAAAAATAATAGAAAATAAGGAATAATTAACTGTTTGATTCCTATATGAACTAGAAAGACATCCATGAACTGATACAGAGTGAAATGAGCAGAACTAGAAGAACATTGTACACAGAAACTGAAACATTGTGAACAATCAAACATAATCATCTTTGCTACTAATAGCAATGCAATGATCTAGGACAATCCCGAGGGACTTATGAGAAAGAATGCTATCTGCCTCTAGAGAAAGAACTGTGGGAGTAGAGATGCAGAAGAAAAGCACATGATTAATCACTAGTTTATATGGGTATATGAGTTGGGGTTTTGGTTTTAAAAGAGTACTCTCTTACAAAACTGAATAATATGGAAATAGGTATCAAGTGATATAACACATGTATAACCCAGTGGAATTACTTGTCAGCTCTGGGAGTGGGGAGGGAAGAGGAGAGAGAGGGAAAATGAATCATGTAACGATGGAAAAATGTTTTTTAAATTAAAAGAATTAAAAAATAATAGAAAGTATCTATTAAAAGCAAGGACCATATTCAATGGGGATGCACTATAATTTTTCCTGTTAAATATAGGAGAGAAGAAACTATGCCTACTTTCACCATTATTATTTGATATGTTACTGGAAATACTAGCACTAGCAATAATTTCTCTTTTAGAAAGACATTTAAAAAATAAAGACAGGCAAAAAAGAGATAAAGCTGTCCTTATTTTACTAATATAATGATTTACTTAGTTTTCTAAGGAAACTTAGAACAATTAAGTAGTTTTAGCAAAGTTGCAGGAAAAAGATAAACTCTCAAAAATCACCAGCTGTGTGACCCTGGGTAAGTCACTTAATCCCCATTGCCTAGCCCTATAACAAATAAAAAAATTAATATAGAAGGATATATATATAAAAAAGATATTAGGGTTTAAAAAATCAATGGTAATTCATTATGTGAAATGGAAAATTGATACCCCACTTTATTTTTTAATAATTATTCATTGAGAATTTTATTTAATCAGTGTATCAATATTTTTTAATCAAATTCAGACTTGATTGTATAGGTCCATGGTGGCAAACCTATGGCATGTATGCCAGATGGAGTACCCAGGGTCCTTTCTGTGGGTACATATGTGGTTGCTTCTGCACAGAGTTCACCAGAGTTCCTTATTAGAAAGCTAGGGAGAGGGGGGCATCTGGGTGGCTCAGTGGGTTGAGAGCTAGGCCTAGAAATGGGAGGTCCTGGATTCAAATTTGACCTCAGACACTTCCTAGCTATGTGACCCTGGGCAGGTCATTTAACCCCCAATGCCTAGCCCTTACTACTCTTTTGCCTTAGAACCAATACACAGTATTGATTCTAAGATGGAAGGTAAGGGTAAAGAAAGAAAGGAAGGAAGGAAGGAAGGAAGAAAGAAAGAAAGAAAGAAAGAAAGGAAGGAAGAAAGGAAGGAAGGAAGGAAGGAAGGAAGGAAGGAAGGAAGGAAGGAAGGAAGGAAGGAAGGAAGGAAGCTAGTGGGACAGAGGGCTGGGCTGCTCCCCTCCTCCTCTCCATGGGCACCTGAGGACATTTCTCACATCATCCACTCCTCTAAAAGGTTTGCCATCACTGCAGGCTTTATTGGCAAAATTGGCAAGAATTTAGCTTTCCTTTTCCTCTGGGCTAAAGACTAACCATAAAGGCTCAAATCTGTGAGATTTTGCTGATCATTGGAGAAGACAAGTCAACCTGATCATAGGATGTCTGACCACCCTGAGGCTTTCCAGAGAATGCTAGTCAACTCTATATCTTTTCTCATTGCCATGGATTATTGTAATCTTCTTTGAGTCAAGCCAAATGTAAGGCCATTCTTCATGTCTGTATTAGACCAATCAGTCTTAATTTAGTTTGCATCCATCACTATGCTATTTTTAGTTATAGCTACCTCCTCAATTGTATAGAAATTCTTACTTTCAAATTGATCCTTGGCTACTGAGGAACTTTGGATCCCTTTTATTGTCAGCTGCTAACCTTGCTAGTAATTTGATCATGCTTGGAATTTTGTATCCCAGTTTCTCTTTATCACAGATTTTTATGATGACAAAAAAATAACAAGAACATAGGAGAAGCAATGGTAGAAAGGGAAATAGCACTCCAAACTACCACAAAATGCATAAAATAACTAAAAATCAACTTACCAAAGTACACAAAAGACTTGTGTGCATTAAATTGAAAAATGCTCCTTAAAGAAATAAAGAACATTTTAAATAGCTGGGGGAATATTCAGTGCTCATGGCTAAGTCATACCAACATAAAAAATTACAATACTACCAAACTTAATGTTCATTTTTAATGCTTTACTACTCAAGTTATAAAGAATACAATATTCATTTAGATAAAAGAACTAGAATGTGAAAATAAATGATGAAAAGGAGGAATGAATAGAGAATATTTCAAATTATATTATATCTCATACTATATTATAAAGCAGCAATCATCAAAACCACCTGGCATGGGATAGATCAATGAAACATATCAGAAAAGGGAGAATCACAAACTATAGAACTCAATAATTCAGTGCTTGAGAAAGTGGAAAACACAAATTACCTAGGAAAAAACTCCTTAATTGATCAAAATTTCTGGGAAAAATGATAAATGATGTGGCAAAATTGGGACACTAATGCATTGCTAGTTGAGTCATGATCTGATCTAACCCTTCTGAAGAGTGTAATGCAGGGTTGCAGCAATAGTTTTTTGCTTTTACAAATTCAACTGTACAGCCCTGGCAGTTAGAAGTTTTAGAATGTTCACAGAATGACAGTTGGAGCCTGTCTTTTATAAATAGTCCTGAAGCTCCAACTGAAGGGCTTTTGCCTTTTGGCTTCGGCATTGGCCTGTGCTGATTGTCTTTTGGGGCATTTGGACCTAGCTGATTTCTCTGGACCTCTCCCTGATCTCTCCATCTACATCCCTACTATTTGCCCTGAATTTCCCTTTGGGCCCTGGGAGGAAGGGTGGGCTTGGTGGTTGGACATCGTGGGTTTAGTTTCTGTAGGCAAGTAGGACATCCTAAATCAAGTCACCCCTAATTTAGTGATTTGATAAATACTTTTACTTCAAGGCAGTCAAACCTTCCTGACTTGGAGAGCAGTCCTCTCTCAGTCTAACCCTCTCCTATGACCCATTCCCCAGCACCAGCCTTCTCCCTAGCAGCAGTTATAAAAACCCAAAACCCCTCTTTCCCTCTGATTATCCCTGACATTAATAAATCCCTCTGTTAACTACACAAAGCCTCTGGTGAATCATTGTATTGAAGATTAAGGCAAAGGCTGAAGAGGGAAGAATTACTTTCCTTTTATTTTCTTGGGGGAAACCTAGGCATCCATCTTGGGCAGGAAGTACCCAGCAGAGACTTCCCACAGACATCAATTTCACTGGCAGGGTGGAACCTTTGACTCCTCCTCCAAGGACTTTAGAAATTAACAAGAGAAACCCCAGCCTTGATCTAAACATTTCTGACTGGCCCAACTCCTCTTGTACCATAGAGATACCTTCCCTGCCTGAAGAACCCAGCCTATTTCCTCTGTCTCAAGCCTCAGTGAATAACCTGTTTGAGCTGCCCTCCTGTATACTCCTACCTCATTCATCCCTTCCCTACACTCAGCTATCCCCTTCATTCCTCATTCATCACCCTATCTCCTTTTATCCCTCCTCATTACCAACAGATTGCCAGACTTCTTCATAACAAGAGGTATTTGGAACTATGTTCATAGGGCTATAAAACAACACATACCCTTTGATCCAGTAAGACCATTACTAGGTCTATACCCCAGAGAGATCAAAAAAAGGGGGGGAAAGCCTACTTGTACAAAAATATTTATAGTAGCTCTTTTTGTAGTAGCAAAGAATTGGAAATTGAGAATATGTTTGGGGAATGGATGAACAAATTGTGGTACATGATGGTGATGAAATAATCTTGTGCTGTAAGGAATAATGAACAGGATGATTTCAGAAAGAGCTAGAAAAGACCTTCATAGATCAATGCAGAGTGAACTAAGCAGGACCAGGAAAAAACTGTACACAGTTAACAGCAATATTGTGGAATGATTGACTGTGACAGATTTAGGTACTCTCAGCAATGCAATGATCCAGGATAATTCTGAGGGACTTATGACAAAGAATGCTCTCCACTACCAGAGAAAGAACTGTTGGTGTTAGGATACAGATGAAAGCATAAGATTTTTCAATTGTTTATTTGGGTTTATGTTTTCGGATTTTGGTTTTAAAAGATTACTTACTTACAAAAATTAACAATATGGAAATGTTTTACATGATAATACCTGCATAACGCAGATCAAATCACTTGCCAGCACTAGAAGGGGGAAGGGAAGGGAAAGGAAGGGAGAGTGAGATAAGTTCAATCATATAACTTGAGGAAGCTTGAGTTGAAATTTGTTCTTACATGTAATTGGTAAAAAATAAAAAAAAAATAAAACCTCTTGGAAAATTAGAAAAAAGTCTGATTGAAATTAGATTTAGAGGGATACCTTACACTATAATTTAAAACACATTTTAAATGGATATATGACCTTAATATTAAGGATCATATTATAAAAAACATTAGAATAGAAACAGATCTTAGCACAGATTTGTGAATGTATATACATACATGCATATATGCACATATGTGTGTATACACATGTGCTTATTATAATGTAGGATTTTTATCTTGGATCTCTACCAACTTTAGTCAGATAATATTTCATCATCAGATCACAGTATTTCCTGACCCTCTTTCCTCTGCCTTGTTCCCCTTCCTCAGTTATCAATAAACCCCTTAGCCTTAAATTCTGTGGTTATTTGCCTACCATCACAGGCCAAG
The DNA here is from genome assembly GCF_016433145.1 of Gracilinanus agilis. Classification (NCBI taxonomy): domain Eukaryota; kingdom Metazoa; phylum Chordata; class Mammalia; order Didelphimorphia; family Didelphidae; genus Gracilinanus; species Gracilinanus agilis. The sequence continues at coordinate 629,177,447 of NC_058132.1, forward strand.
TAGAACAGGCAACAAGAAGGGATGCTGAGCAGATTGGGCTGGAACAAACTCCATTGCTGAGAGGCAGGAAGTTCAACATCCATTTCCTGCCAGCCTGCAATTAACCAATAGGGAGCTGCTTCCTCAGCAGGGAAGGGGCCTGTTCCCAGATATCTTAAAAGAGCATGGTGGCAAGCAATGAGGTTTCTCTGGATACTCAGTTGCCTGGGTTGGATCCTTGTTACATTAATAAACAAGTTTCAAGCCCAGCCTGGGTACAAACATTCCATCCTTACAATCAGACTATCCTCCTGCTAGCCTTATTACCAGCATAAGGCCCCTGTGACCAACTTATTAATTACAGTTGGTGAGCACAGTTTAGACAAAGAGCCTACAGAGATCCATACTTTATAATAGCTATAGCAAGGATGGTTTTCATTGTTAGTAGCTTCTCACTGCTGCTTTGGATAGTGATGCAGGGTGCACTTGATTTTGGGTTTAGAAAGGTTCTAATTTATTTTTCATATCTTAGAGCTCTATGACTATTATAGGTGGTATGTGATAGTGTTGGCTGAGTTTACTTGCTTCGTCCCTACTGCTATTGCAATTATTTTTGCAATATCACAAAGTTTCACGGTTATTAGGAAAGTGTTTTCCCATCTCTGGCTGCTTTTTTGGTGCTACAATGAATAATAATAATGAATTTATATACCAGGAAGTTCTGGATCAAATGAAACTGTTGTTCCAGGTTCTCAAACAAATAAGGGACGGGAAGGATTTAGATGACCACACGATTCTCCAATTGGAGATTGTAGAATACAAATATTTTGGGACTGTGACAAAGGCTAGTGACAAGGTGACAGTAAATGAGAAGACTACTCAAGGCCATAGGGACTGAAACCACCATTTCTGTCCTCCCAATAGTCTATAGGACAATTTTATAGCCTGGGGAGGGCATTGTGCATGTCAAATTGTACAAGGCATTTGCACCTTGGAGGTTCTCTGTAGGTGTTTTCCTAAATTCTACACCTTTCAAATCAAAGAAATGAAAAGGGTGTTTACTTTATTTAACCCAAACTTTGATGACATGGAATTTCTTCTGGGAGAATTTTATTCACTCTCAGAAAAGGAAAAAATTTTGAATAAGACATGGAGGAACCCAAATTTGACCGCCTGGCCTACTACTCACAATGACCTAGAGTTAATGTCCCATGCCAACATGAGGTATCTAGTCCAATGCAGAACAGACTTGCTCGAGGCGATGTGTTTACATGCTAAGCATCCAAATTCTTGGGTGAAGTTTGAGAAACTAAAACAAGGGGAAGAGCTTCCTGGATAATGTCACAGAGTCAGCAGAAACAGTCCTAGGTTTGAGAGATGTTCAAGACCCTGAGACAGTGGATCACATTAGGAGGCAGTTTGTGAAAGGTGCTTCACTGCCAATTCAATCATACTTTAGGCAGAACTGTCCCCAGTGGGAGACATTGTCTCTAAAGGAGATCAGACAACAGGTGTCCTATATCCATGATTCAAAGCAAAGAGATATTAGAGTGGTTAGGCAAAGTGACTCTGAGAAGGATTCCATAATAGTTGATCTTAAGAAACAACTCAAGCAGGCTAGAAAGGACAAAGAGATTGAGGAGATAAAGAACTTCACCCTCCAGGCAAGCAGGGGACGTAATCAATCCAGGCAATCTTCTAGCAATTACAATCCTAAAAACTCTTCTCACAGTTGCTACCTATGCTGAAGGGTAGGTCATCTGGTATGGCAATGCAGATTAGGCAACAAATTGACTTTGGCAAAGATAATAACACCTCAAGCCAAAGGGACAGAAACACCAAGAAGACCTACTATAATTCCAGATGATCCAACAAGTCTGGAAGAATAGAGAGTGCTAGACACAATGAACCATGTTGCAATCATACCTGAAAAAAGTTTAGCCAATCCCCATCATTGAATCAGATGAAGAGGTATTTGGCAGAAGGTGAAATCCCAAAGAGCTTATGAATCGAGGCTTCTGAATAAAAAATGACTGATGTGACTGAAAATGACGTGTGTGTATAGTCTAGGACTAATAGATGTTTCTGAAAGACTGGGCAAGGGAGAGTATATGTCTGTAGCAAGATGCACAGAAAACAATGACATTTCTGTGGCAGAAGACCAAGAATGGGTAGAGATTATGCAGATGTGTAAAGAGATTTATGGGACAGATGAGGATGACTATAAAAGGGGTCAGCTTACACATTCCACCACAGAAGGATTGGATGTGAAGTGAAGAGACTATGCAGAAATGTACAATGGCTTGTCTGCAGAAGCATTGCAATCTTGCTTAGTGTCATCAAAATCAAACTCCTGTCTTTATTCCAAGCTTGGAGAAAGAAGAAGGTAATAGGGATTTATAATGTATTCATGAAGAAATATCATTTGTAATCCTAAAGGAGTTATGTCTCAATGTGCTACACCATTCTCTTGCTCTAGACACGAAACACCAAGATGTGGTTAGAGAGAAGAGCAAACGGAATGTTGAGAAAGGCTTGTCTTTTACTGAGCAGAGCACAGTATAACTGGGTGAAAGCAGTAACATAGATGATCCAAAACCTATCTTTCTCAATCCTCTGACTGATGAATTCAAACCTGAAGCTTGGGGGAGAGAAAGTGATCATTTGTCATCTCTAGTGATTAGTGTACTCAATACTGACATATTTGAAATCTACTCAATGGTTGGAGATATTAAACAACTAACTTCAGCCACACAGACTGCAGGTTTGGATAGTGAACTCCAAATGGTCTTTGAGTTGGGAGATGAACCAGAAGTGTTGAAGGGAATACAAAATACCTATCAAACATTTCCTGACACAACTGATGGAGAAGCTCCTACTCTTGAAGGCTGTGATACTCAGAGCACCAGAGTGGGAGGAAATACTAGTAAAACCTCCACCTTTTCAGCTCTTAGCCAATATCAATCTGAGAATTCTGTGAGCTTAGCTGAAGCCAGCTTGGTAACCACAGTTACTCACAGACCTGCTTTGAGTGAGAGAGGGGGTCTGCTCTCTGAACCAACATTTTACAATGACTCTCCCAGTCACAGAATTTCTGATCATGCTGCAAAAATTTCTGTTTTGACTGACAATGACAACACAAAACTTGAGGAAGTGCTTGTGCAAGACCATATGCATGACTGGATCCAACATGAGTGCATGCAATCTACTGAGGATTCTCTATTACCCTTAGTCCCAGTTAAGTCTGGTAGCAACAGGGAACCCCTAGTTAGCCTGGAAATTGCAGGGGTTGTTTATGACGCAATCCTCGACACTGGGGCTACAATTTCTGTTCTCCGTCAGGCTCCAGAAGGATGCAAATATCAGGGCAGTTTGAGAGTGAGAGGTGCTTCAGGACTAGCACAACGAGTCCCAAAGATCAAGGCCAAAATGGTAAAACTGGGCCCTCTAACTCTCGAGCACACTTTTTTGTTGATGCCATCAAGTCCTTCAAATCTAGTTGAGAGAAATCTTTTCCATAAATTAGCTGCTACCATCCAAAGCCAACTGGATGGGCAGATCTATCTCCATTTACCTAAGAGATCTCTGAAACATCATCCCATTTTGTTTTTAGATCCATGCAGTGAGGAACCAACAAACCATCAAAGTGGCAATATTTATCAGGTTCCCGATGACATACCAGACTATGTATGGGCTAAAAATTCAAATGACGTGGGCAGAATCTTGTCTGCTGAGCCAGTGAGAATAGAAGTTAAGGAAGGATTACCACCATGAATTCCTCAGTTTAAGTTGAGCAAGGATGCTATCGAGGGAGTAAAACCCATCATTGAGAGTTTATTATAACAAGGAATTCTAAGATATGGCTTCTCACAGTATAACAGTCCTATCGTGCCTGTGAAGAAAGCCAAATTAACTCCTGATGGAAAGACTCAATGGCGTTTGGTACAAGATCTTAGAGCTGTTAATAACCATGTGCAGAAAACTTATGTCATGGTTCCTATTCCATCTCAGATCTTAACAGCCATACCAAACACAGCTGTTTGGTGCACAGTCATAGATCTCTGTTCAGCATATTTTTCTGTTCCTCTGCACAGAGACAGCCAACAGCTGTTCACCTTTACATGGCAAAGTAAATCCATCTTGTGGACCAGGCTTCCACAGGGATTCTTGGATTCGGCCTCAGTCTTCTGCCAAGTCTTGCAGAGAGACCTTGAGTCAATCACTTTCCAAGACAGCAAAATGGTGCACTATGTTGTTGACTATGTTGATGACATCCTGGAAGGAAGTTCCAGAGCCGTTGAAATTAACCAAGGAGCATATCCATGCCATCAAAAAGCTCAAAGTGCTAAATCAGCACAAGCCCTAGGCATCCCTAGCCATGACAAATCTTTTCTACTCTATGTCTATGAGGATAAAGGGATAGCTTTGTAAAGTTGAAAATACCTTGTACTCCCTTTAAAACTACATTACCCATAATTCCTTAAGCCTTTTCCTATTGGTTGTGAATTAAAACTACACTACCCAAACTCCTTTTCACCATACTCATAAGGCCTTTAGCCTTTTCCTATTGCTTGTGGGTTTCGCGGGGTGTTTTTGATATGGTTATGGTGGGGGTGTTGTTGAGGTCTTTTTTTGGGGAGAAGGCGCCATGGTGAAGGGTGAGTGAGGTTCTTCCCCAGGGCTTTTTAAATAAAATCCTTATAAATATCATACTTTGGAGGCATTGAATATTAATTTCAATCTTTACAGCTTCCAGTGTTCTTGCACAATCATTTGGGAATACCCTCAGATCCCGTTGCATACTACAGCTCAAAGCTAGATCCTGTCGTTTATGGAATGCCAAGTTGTTTACATGCTATTGCTGCTGTAGCCATCATGGTCAGGAAATCATCTTCCTTGGTATTAGGGGGTGAGCTGAGAGTATTTTCCCCACACCAAGTGGAATCTACTCTATGGAATACTACTCTCCAAGCTTTCACTTCCCAAAGGTTATCTCAGTACCAAGCAATCCCATTGGCTAATGAGAACATCACATTTCACTGGTGCAAGTTTAAATCCTGCAACTCTGATTCCAGATCTATCTCTGGAAGGAGAAAGTCTACACATCTGTGAAGATGCACTTGACACCGTGCATAAGACTAGGGATGACTTATCCAATACACTCATAGATGATCCCGAATTGACACTCTTTACAGATGGGTCTTCTTACTTAGTAGACAATCAGAGATTTACTGGTGCAGCAGTAGTGATAGCCTCTGAAACCCTTTGGTACTCATCCCTTCCATCAGCCATGAGCGCTCAAGGGGCAGAGTTATTGGGTTTGATTCTTGCTCTCCAATTAGCCAAAAATAAGAGAGTCAACATTTATATAGACTTGAAGTACACTTTTGGAGTGGTACATCATTCCAGGGAACTCTGGAAAAACAGAGGCTTCATAACTTCTAATGGCAAGCAAATAGCCAGTGTGTACGAATCCCTAGGGATAAAACAACATCTACATTCGGTGTACCAACCCCAATCGCGCAGACAGATTGAATGCATAAATAAATCTTTGAAGACCTTAGTGGGTCTTCACAAATAAAATTTGTGCTGAATCACACTTGAAATGGCCAGATGCATTACCTTTGGCATTATTCCATCTTAGATGCCAACCCAATAGCATTACTCATTTGTCATCCTTTGAGATGTTATATGGACATCCACCTTACCATATCACATCTGGGTATGGAATGCAAACTCTATAAGTATATTAAGTTGCTCAAAGAACGCTTAGATCAGCTTCACAAGTTGGCTTTGATACATCAAAGAGTACCCTTTGATTTCAATCTACACAACTTCCAACCTGGAGATTATGTATACATAAGAAACTTTAATAGAAAGTCTGTGTTAGAACCTAAGTGGCTTGGACCATCACAAATAATCCTAACAACCTCTAGTGCAATTAAAATTAAGGGGAGGGATCCGTGGTTCCATGTCACCCATGTCAAGCCAGCTAAAGATATATCCCAACCACAAGACCCAGTTACAATACAGCATGCAGACCAATTAGCACCAACAAACCAGCCAAGAAACAAAAACATATCAGAACCACAATCAAAAGATCAGATTATAGCTTTCCAGCAGTTTACAAATGAGTCCAGATCAATACAAGAGGCAGGAAGCAGCAAAATGTTACATCACCATCAAAATAATTATTTAATATCCAATTTAATCAACAAGAAGAAACATTCATAAACTATCATAGTAGAGAAGCAGAATCAGTTAGAGAAGAAGAATCAGCATCAGAACTTCAATCAATCCAAGATCTAGAAAGTGACATCAATGACTAATTGATAAAATCATAAATAACATCATAATGAACTTTGATTAACTTTGTTTAATTACATCAAGAAAAGAAGAAAATTCATCAAAAGTTTTATGGACACACAAAATTTGTCACAACACAAGTCAACACAACTGCAAAATGGTTCCAGTTCAAGTTGACAAGCTCATGTGGTAACATCAAATATCACAAAGGAGACATTGTTGACTTTGCAGATCGTTGCAAAGACATCAACATTGAGGACTACAAAGACAACTGTGACCTGACTACACAACCGATATGTCTTAGTCAACAGTGCTATGAAGAGGAGTTCATCAGATCAGTATTGGAATCATAGGTTTGAAGAGCATATCTTACATGCCCATAGAATACTCACTGCAACCAAAACTAAAACTGGGGGAAGGGTCACAGGAGGATTAGACTGAGAGAGAGCCTGCTCTCCCAGTCAGGAAGATTTGGTTGCCTTAAAGTAAAGTATTTACTAGATCAATGAAATAAGGGATAGCTTGATTTAAAGATGTCCTACTTGCCTACAGAAAACTAAAGCCCACAAAGTCTAGTCAACAAAAACAAAAACACCTTCCTCCCAGACCCCAAAGGGAAATTCAGAGAAAATAACAGGGAAGTAATATGGAGAAGGTCAGAGAGAGGTCCAGAGAAATTAGCTAGGTTCAAATTGCCAGTCAAAGCACAGGCCAAGCTAAGTCGAAAACCAAAAGCAGAGCCTTAATTGGAATGTCAGTTCTCTTCAAGCCTCAGGTTCCAACTGACTTTTGTGTCAAGATTCTAAGGCTTCTAACTGCCAGCAAGTTTACAGTTGACTCTTGCAAGAGCAAAAGCCCCTGTTGCTTCCTTGCATTACAATCTACATAAGCCTATATGTATTGTGTATATGTATTATAAAAAGCTAATAACCATTCCCCAATAAATAAGTAGTCAAAGGATATAAACTAACAGTTCTCAAAAGAAGAAATTCAAAAGATAACAACCTCAATAAACCAAAGCACTACTATTAAGAGAAATGCAAATCAAAACAACCTTGAAGTTTCACCTAACACCCTGCAAATTTGCAAAAAAGGCAATATTCAATGTTGGAGGGGGTTATGAAATGATAGGCATACAAATACATTGTCGGTGGAGCTATGAAATGGTTAAGACCATTTTGGAGAACAATTTGTTATTATGCAAATAAATTGACTAAAATATCTAAACTTTTTGAACCAGAGACTTGATTACTATAGTTTATACCTCAAGGAAGCCATTGATAAGAAGAAAGTCCTCATATACTCCAAAATATTTATAGAAATTTTTTTTGTGATAACTAAGAATGGGAAACTAAGTAATTGTTTAACAATTGGACAATAGATGTCTATCAAATGGACAATAGCCAAACAAATTGCTATGCATTTTGTAATGAATATAGAGAATCAAAAAAATGTATATGATCCCTTTCAGAATGAAGTAAATTGAGCCAACAGCATAAACAATAACAACAATAACGTACTTGGAAAGAACCACATAACAACAAAAAAGTAAATATAACAAAACTATAAGATCAAGCATGATTCAAATGAAGGGATATGAGGAGATTTCAACCCACTCCATGGAGTTGGGAGATCCTCAGATACATTACATATTGCACTTGTTTTTGGACTTTTCAATGTCTTGTTCAATTGTGTTGATTTTTTTTTCTCTTTCTAAAATTACTATTTGTAATATGGAATGGCTTTCTGGAAAGAAGAGAGGAAAAGATCCTTATGGAAAATAGAAGCTATTCATAAAAATATTATTTTAAAAATAATTTTAAGTTATTATTCTTTTCATTGCATCTGAAAAGGCATTAACAAGCCACTCACCTGGGTAAGAAGTGTAGAGCACCCACTCACATGGGACACGAGAATAACCCAAAGTGCCTGTCAGGTGCTTTAAAGTGAACAAAATTTTATTCTGTTGAAGAGTAAGGGCAAGTTATGCCATGACAAGGAGTCTTACCTAAATCTAACACAAAATACCAATATATAGCTTTGATTCATATAGTTGTGACAGGACAAAGAAGGTAGAGCTGGAACAATGGTGCAATTTGCTTAGTGACAAAACAGAATATGTCCAGCATCAAAAAAAAAAAATCTATTCTCAGGGTTTGTCCAGCATTAAAAAGGGGTGCAGTTAGTTTTGTTTGGTGATTGAAAGTCTATTCATGACAGAGCTATGTGGCTCGGATGTGATTTCTGCAAGTGTTTTCCATTATTCAGAGCTGACATAGTTGTTCTGAGTTGACCCATGATTCTGGTCAATGGTTTAAACAGTAACAGATCGACAGCTGTAGAGTTCACCCTCAGAGTATGAGACCGAAGGACTGTTGTTATGCCAAGTTCATAGCACATCTTGATTGGGTAAAATGTGCTCAGTAGCAAGGTTTGAGCCTGGAGTTGCTCTGGGGAACATGACAACTCATAAAAATGAGAGGCATTAGCAGGGGTTAATTTGGGGTCCTTTTCACCCTAACTAGATTCTCACATAAACTTTAACACATTAAACAAAAAGCGGAAGTCATCAGACATGGCAACAGAGTGTTCAATAAATCTAAGGATACCAACTCTTAGAGCAAGGACTCAATATTTGGCAAAAACTGCTGGGAAAGCTGAAAATAGGTCAGGGAGAAATTAAGTTTAGACCTACATTCTATGCTATATACCACCATAAATTTCAAATATGTGATAAATAATAGCATTAAAAATTCATTAGTGACATCTTTCATAACAATGGCTAGTGGGAGGATTCTTACCTAAGTGAGGGAGAGCAATGACCCTAAAATATAATATGGACAACTTAAATTATATGATATTGAAAAGCTTTCTATGCAGGAAAAATAAATGTATCAGAATATGAGGGGAAAACATCTTTACCTCAAATTTCTCTTGCAGAGGTCCAGTATCCAAAAGAACTGATACAAATATGTAAAAAGAAGAGAATTCTGTAATAGGTAAACAAGCAAGGATAGGAACAGGGAGTTCTTGATAAAAAACTGCAAGTTATTAACAACCATGTAAAATGCTACAAATCACTAATAATTAGAGAAATGTAGATTGAAATAACTCTGGGGTCCTATCTCATATCTACATAAGAATAGCAAAGAAGACAAAGAGGAAACGGCAATTATTGGAGGGCAAGAATGAAAGGCACTGTTGGTGAAGTCGTTACTTGGTTCAAACATTCTGGAAAACATTTTGGGACTATTTTTCCAAAGTCACTAAACTTGATAAACACTGTGACTCAGTGAGAGTACTATTAGATATGCAATCCAAGAAGATGAAGGACAGAGGGAAAGGACCCATATGTGCAAGAATACTTAAGATACCAACCTTTCTTGAAGGTAGTTTGGAACTATGCCCAAAAGGCTTTTAAAAAATACATACTCTGATCCAGCAATTGCACTACTAGATTCATACCCTACAGAAATAATAAGGGAAAATGCCTCTACAATAATATTTGTAGCCCATTCTTTGGGGTAGCGAAAAATTGGAAAATGAGGGAGTATCCCTTGATTGGGGAATAGCTGAACAAATTGTGGTATATGATTGTGATGGAATACTAATGTGCTATAAGGAATGGTGAACTGGAGAATTTCTATATGAATTGGAAGAACTTCCAGGAACTGATGCAGAGTGAAATGAGCAGAACCAACAAAACATTATACATAGAAAGTGAAACACAATGGAACAATCCAATGTAATGGACTTTGCTAATACAAGACAATCCCAAGTGACTTATGAGAAAGAATGCTATCTACATCAAGAGAAAAGATTGTGTGAATAGAAACACAGAAGGAAAACATGACTTGTCATTTTTTACATGGATATATGATTTAGGGTTTTGGTTTTAAAAGATTGCTCTATTGCAAAAATGAATAATATGCAAATAGGTATAAGTGATAACATTTGTATAACCCAGTAGAAATGCTTATTGGATCCAGGAGTGGAGAGGGAAGGAAAAGAAAATGAAATCTATAAACATGGAAAAATATTTTTAAGATAAAAAGAAATTAAAAAAAAGAATACTTAAGGTAGCCCTTTTGTTGCTGCAAAGAACTAGAACCTAAGGGAGTGTCCAGCATTTGGGAAATGATTGAAAAAAGTGTAGCATATAATTGTAGGGATTTTTTGGGGTTGTTCCATAAAAATGAAGACTATGATGGATTTAGAGAAGAATTGAAGACTACCTATATAAACTCATGAGAGTTAATTGAGTAAAACTTGAGACAACAATCTACATGAGGACCTTAACAATATGTGGGGAAACAATGTCAAAAGACATAACAACTCTCCCCAAAACATCAAACAATCATGATTCCCAAATATTGATGATAAAATTTACCTTGGCAGAAGGAGGTAAGAAAGAAAAAACATTTCATTAAGAGTAGATAGAGTGTCAGTTTTGGAATCAGGAAGACTCATCTTCCTCAATTCAAATATGGCTTCAGACACTTACTACCTGTGAGACCCTGGGCAAGGCACTTACCCCTGTTTGCCTCAGTTTCCTTATCTGTAAAATGAACTGGAGAAAGAAATGGGAAACTATTTGTCAAAAATACTCTAAATGGAGGGGGCAGCTGGGTAGCTCAGTGGAGTGAGAGTCAGGCCTAGAGACAGGAGGTCCTAGGTTCAAACCCGGCCTCAGCCACTTCCCAGCTGTGTGACCCTGGGCAAGTCACTTGACCCCCATTGCCCACCCTTACCACTCTTCCACCTATGAGACAATACACCGAAGTACAAGGGTTAAAAAAAAAATACTCTAAATGGGATCAAGAAAAGCTGGACACAACTGAAATGACTGAACAACAACCACAATGTAACTGAGCACTTTAAATAACATTATTTACTAATCAATGTATGAAAGAGACTCTTCCCCCCAAATTGTACTTCTCTTTCTGGATTTTATTTTCTTAAACCCTTACCTTCTGTCTTAGAATCAATACTGGATATTGGTTCTAAGGCAAAAGAGTGGTAAGGGCTAGGCAATGGGGGTTAAGTGACTTGCTCAGGGTCACACAGCTAGGAAGTGTCTGAGGTAAAATTTGAACCCAGGAGCTCTCCATCTCTGGCCCTGACTCTCAATCCACTGAGCCACCCGGCTGCCCCCTCTTTCTGGATTTTAAAATGTCTGCAATCCTATAACATCTTGGTGTTTCACTCAAAACTGTGACCTTCTCATCCTGTAGTATCTCTTTGTAAGCTCTGCCCAACTTCTTCCACTGGTGAGTTGCTCTTCAAGCCTCCATTTTATGAAAAGGTCCAGGACAACTCATCTTCATGTCCCTCCCAGCTATGCTTCTGACTTTCTAGACCTCAAAACCATGCTGATAGTGTGGTTCATTTCACTCCTTTTGCCTGCTTTTCAGCTTCCTTTCCTAAACTGTCTTCCCTCACTAGAAGGCAGGGATTGTATTTCTTTAGATTTGTATTTATGTCCCCAGCTCTTAGCACAGTGTCCGGCACATGTTAATTGCTTTTCTTTCTTCTCTTCCTTCTTCCCTCGCTTGCCCCATTCCTCTCGTCTTTCTCACTATCTCCTATTGACCCATGGATGCAGTAGTCTTTCTCTTTCAAGAATGTTTTAGGAATACTTTCAGCAGTGACAACAATTTTAATGAATTAAGCTTCAAAAGAGTCCAGGATTTTTAAAAAGTTTTATTTAATTGATTATTTAAGAAAAATTTCCATGGTTACATGATTCATGTTCTTTCCCTCCACTCTTCCCACCTCCGTCCTATAGCCAATATGCATTTCCACTGGATTTTACATGTCTCATTATGGATCAAGACATAATTCCATATTATTGATATTTGCACTAGGGTGATCATTTAGAGTCTAAGAGTCCAGGATTTTTAATGGAAAAATATTTCTTTTTTTTTACCTTTTTAAAATTTTATTTTTTAAATGAATTTATTTTATTTAGAATATTTTCCCATGGTTACATGATTCATGTTCTTTCCTTCTCCTCAAATCCTCCCGCCCCCCTGTAGCCGACACGCAATTCCACTAGGTTTTCATGTATCATTGATCAAGACCTATTTAATGGAATAATATTTCAAATGCCCCCTATTCACCACAGAAGAAACTATTTTGATGAAACCTGTTAGTAATACACAACAGTTCCCAAAGGGAAAATCTCCCTGTATTAAAAGTTTCATAGACCTTGAAGTTTAGACTGTGATGCTCTTTATGATCTTGTTTTAATTAAGTCTCTTGAGTATTACATGTTAAGATGAATGATTATCCTTCATCTGGCATGATAGCACCTTGTACTCTCTGCTTTATAATTTAAACAACACCCTACACTTAGTTATCTTTGTCCTATGTCAACATTTGTGCAAAAACTAATGAATTCTTGTGAAAGAAAGTAAAGTAATCAATTATTGACTCAGTTCCAACAAGGTAGATGCCATGCTTCCAATTGACACAAGAGCAACACAGGAAAAAGGTTGGAAATATACAACCCACTCTTTTTGGTACTTAAGAACTAGAATTTAATTAATGGACATATTTGCTTGGGTTGATTTAGTAAGATATTTTTGAAAGTGTGCTAAAGTATCAAGCTCAGTTCCGTTCCCATCATTAGCACCCAGATTATTTTTGTTCATTTTTTTTAACTGACAAAAAACCTTCCTATACTTTCATTTTAGTTTTGATGATTCTAGCAATAATGGCAATCATACTGGTAATTATGAACAATTTAGACATTAATGAAGGTTTCATCTTACTAGTGAGGGAATTGTAAAATCTGAACTGGCTATATTTTGTAAAATTGACTATTTTGAGACTGAAGTTTCATTTTCCTGTAAATTTCAACTGTATGCTAATTGTGGGAATTGAGTGACATCCTGTTTTATAACCAGGAAAGTCTATCTGCTTACTCTCCCCAGCATCTAACTCCTGAACTTTGCTCATCCCCGTCCGAACTTGGAAAGTCTCCAGTCTTTCCTCCAATTAGAAATCAGATGACCTAATCCCATATCTTGATCTATATCCTATTAATTGCTTTCCTTTAATACATAAAAAATCTATTTCCTCCTGTATTTGAGGTCTAGGTCAAGTTGAAAAGATTTGGCCTCAATTTATTATGCAATTGACATAGATTGTTTAAAAAATCAATGTGCTCAAAAGCTCAAACCTTTTTTCTCTTAATTATTTCAAATTTCTTCCATTGCAGATTCTGGCAAGCCAAATTAGGTAAAGAAAATATTCTGACCTCTAGAATGGAATCTTAGACTTTGTGCAAGTTCTCCCTAGAAGTTGGATTCTCCTCTCAATTTCAAATTTTTCTGAGCTTAGGTAAGTTTCCACATTGTTGGGTAGGCATTTTCCAAGAAGTCCCTTTGAGAGAATAGCTAAGACTCCACTTAAGTTGGACAAAAGTGCACTGTATATCACAAATAATCATATTGGTGAGAGGCATGGCCAGCAGTAACAAATAATCATAGTTGGCAAGAGACTGACAAATTGTAGTGGAAGCTATTGAATTATGTGAAATTGGGTTTAAATTGTACGAGATTCAGTTGATAATCTATTTTGGACTCAAGTTGATGCTTTAAATTAAGAAATTAAGATTGATCTACGATATATTAAAATTCAAATGGATCCTAAATTTGACCTAAAGAAGTAATTTTCGATTACTACAAGTTCTAGAAAATTATAATTATGAATATTTTCTGTCTTATTGTATTGTTTGTTTTTTTATGTCTTAGTAAAATGCTCTTTTGTCTTGTATCCTATTTAATGTCTTAAATTACTTACTGCCACACCCTCTGTCCATGTATACTTCATCTAACTATTATGATAATGATAATAATTTTTAAGAGTTACAGATATCATCTTTCCATATAGGAATATAAACAATTTGACCTTATTGAACCACTTACATTTTTTTCTCTTTCTCATTTACTTTTTTATGGTTCTCTTGAATTTTGTATTTGGACATCAAAATTTCTGTTTAAGTCTGGTCTTTTCTTCAGGAATGCTTGGAAATCTATTTTATTAAGTGGTCATGCTTTCCCCTGAAAGAATATAGTCAGTTTTGATGGGTAGATAATTCTTGGTTGTAAACCCAGTTCCTTTGCCTTCCAGAATATCATATTCCAAGTCTTCCAGACCCTCAACGTGGCTACCAGATCCTGTGTAATCCTGAACGGGGCTCCATGATATCTGAATTGTTTCTTTCTGGATGTTTACAGTATTTTCTCCTTGCCCTGAGAGCTCTTGAACTTGGCTATAACATTCTTGGAGTTGTCATTTGGTAATTTATTACAGGAGGTGATCTGTGGATTCTTTGGATCTATTTTCCAGGTAAGTTGTTTTTCAATGAGATAATTTCACATTTTCTTCTATTTTTCTTTCTTTTGATTTGATTTTATTGTTTCTTGAGGTCTTGTGAAGTGTAATGAAAAAGTTGCAAGATGGGGTTTTTTTGCTCTTGCAGAGGGCCAACTGAAAACTTCTGGCAGTTGAGCCTTAGAATTCTGAGAAAGTTCAGTTGGTCCCTGATGCTTGAACAGAGCAGAAGGATCAAGGAGAGCTCTATTTTGGCTTTCGGTTTGCTTTGGCCTGTGCCCTGTCTTTGGACAATTCGTACCTAGCTATTTTCTCTGAACCTCTCCCTGACCTTCTCCATATTATTTCCCTGTTTTCCCTGCCTGTTTTCCCGGGGCTCTGGGAGGCAGAGTGGCTTTGGGTTTTTAGTGAAAAGACTTTGTGGGTTTATTTTTCCCCAATAGGCAAGTAGGACATCCTTGAAACAAACTATCCCTTTAGTATACCCTCTACCTTAAAAGTAGCCAAATCTTCCCAGGCTGAGAGAGCAGGTTCTTTCTCAGTCTAACCCATTCCTGAGACCCTCCCCCACCTCGAGTTTCTCCATAGCAGTTGTCAGAAATCCTGAACCCCTCTCTCCTTGAGAACTATCCTGAAACATTAATAAAACCCTTGGTTACCTAATCAAACCCTCTGGAGAATCTTTGTATTGAAGAAACTAGGCAAGGGCGAAGGGGAAAGAATAATTCTCTTTTATTTCCTGAGGGAAACTGGAGGCATCCATCTTGGGAGGAAGTAGTTGCCCAATGCTTCCTCCTGAAATCCCTTCAATTTCATTGACAGGGAGGAGCCTTGTGATTCCTCCTTTTAGGACTTGAGAAACTGACAAGAAAGCCCTCAAGTCAGGTTCAAACCACTTCTGTCTGGCCCTATTCCTTGTGTCTGTAAAAGTACCTTTCCTGCCTGGAAGGGTTCAGCCTATTACCCCAATATCCTCTGTCTCTAGCCTGGGTGTCTAGTCTGTGTCAGCTGCCTCTCCTGAACACCTCACCCTGTACCCTTACCATCCTAATACTGCCTTGTCCATTCCTCCCTAAACTCAGCCATCCCTTTCATTCCTCTCTGAATACCTCAATCACCCCTTTAGCCCTCTGTCACTCAGCAAGGGAAGGAGATCACCCCACAACTTTAGTGTACCTCCCATTTTATCCATTACAGAAGTCATTAGCTTCTATTTGCCCAATTCTCATTTTTAAAGATTGAATTTCTCCCATGACTTTTTGATCCTCCTTTTCCATTTGGCCCATTCTTCTTTTCATAGTACTCTTTTCTTTGGCTTTTTTTTTTTTGCCTCTTTTTCCAGTAAGTCAATTCTGTTTTTTTAGGAAACTTTTTTATTCATTGGATTTTTGTACCTCTTTTTCCTGTTGACCAGTTTTGATTATTAAGCTATTATTTTCTTTTTGTATTACTTTCATTTCTTTTCTCCCATTTTTCTTTGACCTATCTTATTTGATTTTTTAAATTCCTTTTTGAGGTTTTCCAGAGTGTGAGAACAATTCCTGTTTTTTTTTTTTTGAAGTTTTCTTATAGCTTCTTGAATCCCACCATCCTCTGTTGGTTTAGCTCTTTGCTCTTTTTCCCCATAGAAATTTTCAAGGGTTATGTGTTTTTTCTGTTGTTTGCTCATTTTTCTAGTCTTCTTTTTTTTTTTTCTCTTTTCTTCTCCTCTCTCCTCTTCTCTTCGTACTTCTTTTGTGCCTGTACACTGGGAATTCTGCAAGTTGCTTACTGATTTTGTCTCTTCTTTACTGGTTTGCAGGATTAGTTATGGTGAGCTAAATTGCCCTGGGGCTAAGTCTTCAATGCAACTGACTGCAGAGGCTTGAAAGGGTCCAGCCAGTTGTACTTCTGAACCTCACTACAGGCTGGTGCCAGGGCTTTGAACTTCAAGGGGTTGGTCTGAGGTGCTCTTCTGCTGGTGTAGCTCCTATCCCAGGATCCTGGAGTGAGCCTATATCCAATTGCAGAACCTAGAGCAGTAGGTGTGGGGGTGGTTGGCCAGCACTTCTCTGTGTGCGGTTTTGCTTCTGGTTTCCTCTTATCCCATAAAAATTGATTCTCTCTGCCTACCTTTCAAGTTGTGTTCAGTGGGAGAGTCTCTTCACTCCATCTTGCTGTTGGATTTGGAGACCTATCTGTTTGAAGCACTTTTTAAAGTTTGTTATGGAAGGATAGTCAGAGCAGTTTGGGCTTTTGTTGCTACTAAGTTGCCATCTTGACTTCTCCCCTCAGCAACTTTAAAGTGAGTAAAATTTAATTAAGGAATGGAAGGGGTGATTTAAATGGAAGAGGAGTCTATAAGGAGGGACTGAATAGCCCCACCCCAACTATTGCCTGGACCCTCTCCCTGTTCTGGATAATGGGGATAGATATTCACAATGACATGAGGGGAGGAGGTGATCAGGAACTAGGAGTGTCTTTTGGGAAGGCTGAAGTAGAACTTTCAAAGCCTTACATAACAGAATTAATTATGAATAATTTAACTAAAAGCAAGGTCATCAAAAAAATTAGATACAAACCATGCATTTATAAGCTTTTAGAAACCTAAAAAGGTAACATTATTGTAGTTGATCAGGACTGTTTAAGAATATTTTTATTAAATTACAGAAGAGAAATACAAGTGAAGATTAATTATTTAGATACTTTGGGATATGATTAGGAAATAAAGCACTCTGCTTCTAAAAGACCATCCCAGGGGTGCATTTCTCAGGCTTTAGAATTTCCTGAGCTTCAAAGCAAGGGAGGTGAGAATATGACTGTCACTTAGAATCTCTCCCTATCTTTTGCCTGAAAAGTCTCAGGGACAGAGGGGGTGGGGCTAGGTTATGAACATGAAAGTAATTGATTTGGATCTTTCGGTGATTTTAGAAAGAAAATAAATAAAAGATTTATGGATCTGGCCTCAGACACTTCCTAGCTGTGTGACCCTGGGCAAGTCACTTAACCCCCATTGCCTAGCCCTTACTGCTCTTCTGCCTTGGAACCAATATATAGTATTGATTCTAAGGTGGAAGGTAAGGGTTTAAAAAAATAGATTTATGGAGAGGTGAAAGTGCTAGTCTGATCCTTTGAAAATGAGCTAATTATTATATTAACTTTGGATTCAAAATTTAAAAAATACTAGCAATCTTGGTATATTGAGGTTTTGATTTGGTGGTTAAAAATATAGATTTGATTTAGATTGAATTTTGCTCTGAAACTAAGAAGCATAATTTTGGTCTATCAGAACCCAATATAAACTGCATATTCTACATGGTATTCAGTCATTTATTAGCCATGTGACTTTAGGCAAGTAACTTTACCTCTATTTGCTTCTTTTTCCTAAATTGTAAAGTGGATAGAATTAGTACCCACCTCTCAGGATTGTTGTGAAGATCAAAATTATATCCTGATTGTAAAATGCTTAAGAATAGTGTAGGGAATATAGCAAGCACTGTATAAATGTTTAGTATTATTATTTCCTTAATCGAATGTAATTGCTCCATACTAGATAACTGTATACTGGTTTTAGATGTAATTAGTATAAAATGCCAAAGATGATAAAAATGAATGATTTTTTTTCCTCTAAGATAATTTGGAAATTCATTTGGCTGAATTGCTATCAGCTGAGTGATAATAAATTTTGTTTCATGTTTTAAATACATGATGTTCTGTATGTTATTATTATGTTCCTAAAATTTTTATCTTAGATTGTGAAATTTGAGAAACCATTGTTAGAAATGCTGTTAGAGGGGGCAGCTGGGTAGCTCAGTGGATTGAGAGTCGGGCCTAGAGACGGGAGGTCCTAGGCTCAAATCTGGCTTCAGACACTTCCCATCTGTGTGACCCTGGGCAAGTCACTTGACCCCCATTGCCCACCCTTACCACTCTTCCACCAAGGAGCCAATACACAGAAGTTAAGGGTTTAAAAAAAACCATAATGGGATATATTTTATTTGAAAACTGATAATAATAATCTACTGTTTGGGGGGAAATGGTGCACAGATCCTTTAAGTTATCCTTATCTGTGAAGTCCTTTGAGGCTTTGTTTTTAGGCTAGACCATAGAATCTTATTAACTCTGCTGACCACATGTAGAAGTCTAAAGAACTGAAGTATGAGAACCTAGAACTAAGAAAATAGAACCCCTTGTCTAAAGGGGGCATTTTAGGGGCAGCTGGGTGGCTCAGTGGATTGAGAGCCAGGCCCAGAGACAGGAGGTCCTCTGGGTTCAAATCTGGCCTCAGATACTTCCTAATTGTGTAACCCTGGGATCACTTGACCCCCATTGCCTAGCCCTTACCACTCTTCTGCCTTAGAAACATTACACAGTATTTATTCTAAGATGGATGGTAATGGTTTAAAAAAGAAATAAAGGGGATATTTTACAAGTTTACTATAATATAAGGTGAATTTTCATATGAAATTATTTTGCTATCATATGTAAAATTATGAAATTGGATCTGAATAATTTGTGTGGTTAATATGATTTAAGAAAAAGAGGGAAGAAAATCAAATAACTAGTATTATGTATGAGAAGGGTGAATATACCACCAATGAAGATGAAATTAAAGTAATTATTAAGAATTCTTTTCCTCAATTATATGCAAACAAATTTAACAATCTAAATGAAATGGAAGAATGCTTACAAAGAAATAAACTGTCTAGATTATCAGGAGAGAAAACTGAATATCTAAATAAGCCTATTTTAGAAAAAGAAATTGAACAGGCTATAAATAAACTTCCTAAGAAAAAAGCATCAGGACCAGATGGATTTACAAGTGAATTCTACCAACATCTAAAGATCAACTAATTACAATATTAAATAAATTACTTGAAATAACAAGTAAAGAAGGAATTTTGCAAAACTCTTTACAAAGAAATACCATGCTGACATGTAAACCAGGAAGAACAAAAGGAAAGAAAATTATGAACAAATTTCTTTAATGAATATGAATGTAAAAATCATAAATACTGGCTAGGAAATGACAATATTATATCACAAAGATTATATATTGTGACCAAACAAGATTTATACTAGGAATGCAGGGATAGTTTAATATAAGGAAAACTGTCAACATAATTAATTATATTAATAACAGAAGTAATAAAAACTATATTATTATATCAAGAAATATAGATGAATGCAGAAAAAGCCTTTAACAAAATACAATATTCCTTCCTATTAAAAACACTAGAAACCATAGGTGTAAATAGATATTTTTTCTTTAAATTATATGTAGCACATACCTAAATCCATCAACAAATATTACTTATAATAAAGATAAGTAAGAATCCATCCCAATAAGATCAGGAATGAAACAGTCATTCATTATCACCAATGTTATTTAACATGGTATTAAAAATGTTAGCAATAGCAATAAGAGAAGAAAAAAATTGAAGTAATCAGAACGTGCAAAGAGGTAATAAAACTCTCTCTGTTTTCAGATACTAGATGTGGAAAATCCTAGAGATTCAACTATAAAGTTAATTAAACTATCAATAATTTTTAGTAAAGTAGCAGGATATGAAATAAACCCACATAAGTCATCAACATCTTTATAGATTACTGACAAAGTCCTAGATGAAGAGATAGAGATATTCCATTTAAAATAACTACAGGTAGAATAAAATATCTAGAGGTATACCTGCCAAAACAGACTCAGGAAGTACAGGTACATCATTTATAAAGCATATTTTATAGAAATAAAGTCAGAGCTAAATAACTAGAGAAATGTGAATTATTTGTGGATGGGTAAAGCCAATGTAATTATGACAACTCTACCTAAACTAACCTATGTATTCAATGCCACTCCAATTAAATTACCCAAAAATTATTTTGTTGAGCCAGAAAAAATAATAAATTTTATTTGGAAGTACAAAAGATCAAGAATATCAAAAGAATTAATGAAAAATGTAAAGAAAAGAGATTTAGCAGTATCAATTTTTAAACTGAATTATATAGAAGTAATTATCAAAACTTCTGGTACTAAGGTAGATCAATAGAATAGGACAAACATACAACAAACATTTGTATGTTTAAACAATTTAAACAGGTCAAAACATTATAGTAGTCTTGTATTTGACAAAAGCATAGATCTAGGTATTTAGGATAAAAAATCATTATTTGGTAAAAACTGCTGGGATAGCTGAGTAGTTTGGTAGAAACTAGGTATAGACCAATATCTTACACCATTTTCTAGACCAGTAATGGTGAACCTATGGCACACCTGCTAAAGATGGCATGCAGAGCACTCTCTGTGGGCACATGCACCATCCCCCTTCCCCCCAGTTTGTTACTAGAAAGGCAGAGGAACTTGGATAGAGCTGCTCTCCTTCCCATCTCCACCTTGACCGATGATATTTTTTCACATCTCCTGCCCCTCTGCCCAGCAGTCCAATGAGAGTGCACAAGAGGTAAGAGCGTAGCTTACAGGTGGCAGAGCTGAAGGGAAGTGGAATGCTTGGGCCACTCCCTTTCCCGTCTCTACACTTGATGAGGAAATTCCTCACTTCACCCACCCCTCCACTCAGTAGCCCAATGGGAGTGCTTTCTCCCTCTCCTGGGTAGGACAAGGGAGAGGGCAAGGCACAGTATGGGAGCCTCTGGGGATGGGCCAGAGCACGTGGTTTCTAAAAGGTTTGCCATCACTGCTCTAAGGTTGTCTATAAAAATTTCCCCCGAATTTTTTGCTTTCTTTCTAATCTTATTAACATTTATTTTATTTGTATAAAAGATTTCAATTTAATATATTTACAATTATCCATTTTATATATCATGATGCTCTCCATCTCTTGTTTACTATAAATTCATTCTCCCTATCCATAAATCTGATAGGTAATATCAATATCTATGTAAATAGATTAGATGAATGCAGAAAAAGCCTCTGAAACACTTTTATACAAAATTTTTATAGAGAGCCTCCTAGATAGAGGTATTATATCTAAAATATATAGAGTATTTTGTCAAATATATAAGAATAAGCACTATCCTCCAATTGATTAATGGGAAAAAGATATGAACAGACAATTTGCAGACAAAAAAATTAAATTAAATTCAAATTTAATTAAAGAAAAAAATTTATAACGGCTCTCTTTGTGGTGAAAAAGATCTGGAAATTGAGGGGATGCCTGTATATGATTGTGATAGAATACTACTGTTTGATAAGAAAGGATGACCAGGCTAATTTTTTTAAACATCGAAAGGACAACACAGAATAATGAATAGCAAAATGAGTAGAACCAAGAGAACATCATAGCCAGATAAAGATTTAATATTTGAAGAATAAATTGTGAATGCTACTTCCAGAGAATGAACTGAAAAATGGGAACATAAAAGACATGATTTGTATATACAACATTTAGGTGTCTGTAATAATAATGAGACCCAGCTACCAATGTTATGATAGAAGGGGAGAGAGAGTCTATGAGGTGAGACTCTCTTCTAGCTCTCCCCTTCCACCAAATATACACTGCTGAGACTTTGAGGGTGTCACCCCAAAACTGGGTGACCTGGATGGTCGTGCCACCCCACAGGAGTTGGGGGTGAGGCTTCCCTATAAGAGGAGGTATGGGGTACCCCAATCCAATTCTGAATGAGGGCAGGGTTCATGCAAGCCTCTCCCAATTTCAGTCAACTTTACAGAGGGTGGTCTGGCTTCAAGATGGAGGCAGTTAGACCAAGCTGTGGTTCCCCTCCCTTTTGTTGTCTCTTAGGCACTCTGGTATGCTATCTGACTAATGAATTGCTTTTATTATTTGCAATTTAGGGGTTAGGGAAAGGGGTGAAGGTTAGAGGGATTTTGGGGTGCCCTCTTCTCTATTTCTATGGGGTCCTTCACTTGGGTGGGAACCTTTGGTGTTCCCACTCCTAAGCATTTCCCTTTGCCCCTTCTCCTTCAGTTTCTATCCTTTTCTATAATTGCAAGTTAGAACAGAAAGGGTCTCTCAGCAAGTTTGGGTAATGGGAGAAGGAGCCTAAGAGATCGTTCCCAAAATGGAGTCCAAACACTTAGCTGACTTGATTATTGAAGTCTTGCTGGGAGAGATGTGATGGAATCTTTGACCAGGGAATCAGGGTTTCAGTGTCCAAAGAAAGATCCTCAGGAAGCCCTTAGGACTGGATCCGAGCTGGGATGTCCATCTCCTTCCTCTCCCAGTCCTCCTTCGGAAGACCTCCTTTTTCCCTCCTCCGGAGAATCTCCCAGAATTTCCTCTGGTCTCTCAACTGTCACCAACTGTCAGCCACTCCTTCTTTGACTCCTTTTGTCCCATCCCCCTTGTACAAATCCCATCCTTACATGTCCTAGATGATGCCTTCAAAGATGTGGGGAGGAGGAGGATCTGAGACACTTGTAAATAAATTCTATTAATAAAAAAATTAAAATTAAAAAAATTTACTTATTCAATGCCATACAAATTAAACTACCAAAGAATTATTTTGTAGAGCTAGAAAAAATAAATAACAAAATTCATCTGAGAGAACAAAAGGTCATGAATATCAAGGGAATCAGTGAAAAATGTTAAGGAAGGCAGCCTAGTAGTTCCAAATTTCAAGCTATATTACAAAATAGTAATCATTCAAACATCTGGTACTGGTGAAGAAAAAAAAAGTAATATCTAACTTCCTTGTTCCTGTGTATTATGCTGTTAGCCCTTTGTCCCTGCTCTTCTCTATATTAAAATTCATGGGTAGAATTATCTATTTTCATAAAGAAACACATTATTAGGAAAATGTCCTCTTGATATAGGAAGGTCTTTCTTTGAACTCTCAAAACTGCCTAGGAAATTCTCCTTCTCTGTCTGGAAGTCTGGGTTGTAGAACTCTCAGACTTAGAAATGCTAAAGAAGCAGACACTACTGAAAGCAATACAATGATACAGGACAATTCTGAGGGAGGTAGGTAGGCTCATCTATCATTGCTGGCCAAATATCAACAACTCATTGGCCATCCCAACAATCTCTTAGGGAACATTGAAATTGAAATTGAAAACAATATTTCAACCAACTAAACATCATCATCTAGCCCATAGCTTGTCAGCCCTGGGTCAGCAGCCAAGTGTTATCAGTGTTAAGTCTGCCCACAAGGCATTCTTATCCTCTGCTCCATAAGAAGACCTTTCAGCATTTCAAGACTAGTTAGATGACTTAAGATATTAGATTACCTTACCCTCTTCCCAACCCATTTACCTAATATAGTTATCACCAAATAAATCCTTTAAACCTTTAAGCCTAAGAACTTGAAGTCATTGCCTTACCTTCAACTTAGACCAAGTAAAAGCAACTGTCTGAACATTAAGCTACTGGGTTCAGGAAGTACCATTTCTCCTTCCTGTTTGACCCCATCATTTCATCAATAGGATTACTTCCTTTCATGGCAGGGCCATAGAATCCTGAGCTTAAAGTGGCTTGGCTTTGCTGATGAGGGAAAGTTTCACCTATCTCTCTGCCAGCTTAGGTGCAGGACATTCACACTCCATACTCTAGCCTATAGCCCCTGGGGCTGGCCTAATTTCATCCTTCACTCCTCTCCTGCTCAGCAGCTACCCCCTTACATTACAGTATATGATTTGGGGTCTTGGTCCTATAAAATTACTCTCTTACAAAAATGAATAATATGGAAATAGGATTTGAGTGATAATACATGTATAACCCAGTGGAATTGCTTGTCAGCTCTGGGAGGAGGGAGGGAAGAAGGGAAGGAGAGAACACAAATCATGTAACCTTGGAAAATTTATGTGTAAATTTATTATTAGAATAAAATAAAGAAAACAATTTTTAAAAGAGTCAGCCACCAGGAACTTGTACCACTCCCTTCCTCTCCATAACTTCTATGTGGATGAAAGATTGTGCCAAAGACTCTCAAAAGATGGGCTCAAGGACTTGAAATTTCCTATAAACAAACTCTTTCTGGAATCCAAAGGGTGGTACATGCCATTCCTATATTTATTCATCCCTCACACATACACACAGAACTTGTTGTGCTCTTAGGATCTCTCAAAAAACAAACAAACACCCAAGAGATAAAGAAAAGCCAAGATGTTCTGTAGTTCTTCATTAAGAAAAAAAAATTATTGATGTTTTGGTTTTTTGCCACATATGTTTTTCAGTATACCCTTTTCTAATCACTCTTCTGGAGAGTCAGTAGTTGAGAAAAAAGAGTATAGTAAAACTAATCAACCAACACATTTAAAAAGTCCAATTTTGAATGCAATGTTCAAGCAAATAGTCTACTTAGCTTTGAATGAGATCCTGTAAACTTCTTAGGTGTCTTCAGTGTTTATGGGATAATATGAGTTTTTTCATTTTCTGTGAAGAAAAGGCTTTCTTGCACCTGATATTTGAATCTCTACTTCTGGACCCTTTGACTCACTTTTATTTTAACTTAGTTTCAAACTATATCTTTATATTTCACAAAAGTAATAAGAGGGGTAGGAGTGGGTAAAAAGTCAGAGAGAGATTTGGGGGGATTGTTCCCAAGATAGAACCTATTCCATGCATGCCCAGAGGAGCTCTATGTCTTGATGCTCACAATGGTTCCTGTCTTAAGCCTGAAATAGCAAAGAGGATAAAATGGAAAGTTCACTGACTGAGAAATCAGTGGATTTGGCTTCAAATACCATTTCTTTTATTCTCCTATTTAGCCTTAGGTTAAGTTAGTCACTTAACCTCCCTAGGCTTCAGGTCCTCTAAGGACCCTTCTAAATCTCAAGTATGCCTGCTGAAATCCTGACTATCCTTTAAGATTTGTTTGGGCTGTATGATTTGTTATATTGTGTCTTCAGTGTAAAGGCTGAATTCCTTGAAGGCAGGGACTGTTGCTGTTTATCATCCCTGGTACAAAGCCTTTGCATTTAATAGACCCTTAAGTTTGTTTGAATGTTGAATGAATCAATGAATGAAAAAATACAACTTTTAATAATCTTCCTTGACCCCTATATTCAGAAATGATTTGGGGCTTCAGTTCTCACACTGTCATTTTATTTGAATATCTCCCTTAAACCTGTAGGCTTTTTCTTAGTTCTTATTGTCTCCTGACCTTTCTGTAGCATTTGGCCTTGTTGATCAACACTATTTCTTTGGTGTCTCCGCCTCTGATATCTTCCTATTCTCCTTTTTCTTGTCTGATAACTCCTTTTCTATCTGCTGTAATTCCTCCTCCTCCTCCCCTTTCCTAACAGTAAGTGGCCTCCAAGGATTTGTCCTAAATCGACTTTTCCCTCTCACTTCTCCATGGGTGATGTTATGTGTTCCCACGGGGTCAATTATCATGTCTATTTTGATTATTCCCAAATCTATACATTTGGCTTTCATTTTTGAACTTAACTACTCCCTCATATCTCCAGCTACTTGCTAGGTGTCTCCACCTGCTGGAATCTCTACCAATATATCTGAAATTGAACTCACTGTTTCCCAATCTGACTCTTTAAACTTCTTTATTTCTGTTGATGGTATCACCCATCCTCCTATTTACCTAGATTTGAAACTTCAGGATTATGTTATTCAATCCAATGGTTGTTAATCACTTACCATATGCATTGCCCTCAATGTGCTAGGCTCTTGGGACAAAGGCAAAAATGAAACAGCTTCTACTTTCAAGGAACTTTATTTCTTTAAAAAAATTTTTAAGGTTCCGGGTTAAGATGGCGGCAGAGTAAGAAGCAGCTCTTAACCTCTCCTGACCGAAACACACAAAACTCCTCAAGGGGACATAAAAACAAGTCCAGACGAACGGAGGAACCCCACAACAGGGCACAGCATGGAAGGTACATGGAATCGAGGCATCTCCATGCTATAAAGGGGTGAAACAGCTCTCACTAAATCGCGGGCTGAGCAACCACCCCATCCCCACCCCCTCCACACACACCACCTATAGTGCCGAAGCCAGCTACAAAGAAATAGAGCAAGTTTGGGGCACCCATCGAGTCATTGGCAGCTCCTGGGCCTGTTCCTGAGAGCAGCAAGAGTTAGGACCCCAATAAGCCAAAAAACGCACGTGAAATCTGAGCACGGGAGCAGAGTGGATGCAGGACACAGAGCACAGGCACTGGAGAAGGCATGGGTGGAGGCAGACACAACCAGGAGCTAAAGCTCTGAAACCCTGAGTGGGGAACCAGCGTGGATGGGTGTACGACTGTGGAAGCAGCACCCTGAGACTTGTAAAGGAACCTCCTGCAGAGGATCAAGCAAGGGGGTCCACCAGGGGGCTTGACCGCGGACAGACCCTGAGCGCGAGGATAAACCTGAGAAGCTGCTGGGCTAACGATGGCTACCCAGTCTCAGGAAGCTCAGAAGAGAAAGAATAACAACAAGAAAAAGAAGTCTTTAACACGCGACAACTTTTACACAGAGAAAATCCAGACAACCGAGCAAACAGAGGAGGAGAACAAACAAGCATCCGGACGCTCCTCAAATAAGGAAAACTCCTCACAAGCTATGGAAGAGTTCAAAACTGAGATTTTGAGGAAAATGGAAGAGATCTGGCAAGAAAATAACTGTTTAAAAGGTAGAATCTTGCAAATGGAAAGTGAGGCTCAGCAAATTGATAAGCAAATTGAACACCAGAAATGTCCAGATTGAAAAGGAATACCAGAAGATTATGGCCGAAAACCAGAAGATCATAGCTGAAAACTGGAAGATTATAGCTGAAAACCAGAAGATTACAGCCGAAAATCAAAAGATTATAGCCGAAAACCGAAAGATTATAGCCGAAAACCAATCCCTAAAGGCTAGAATTGAGCAATTGGAAGCTAATGATCTCTCAAGACAACAAGAACAAATAAAACAAAGTCAAAAGACTGAAAAAATAGAAGGAAACATGAAATATCTCAATGAGAGAGTGACAGACCAAGAAAACCGGTCTAGAAGAGACAATTTGAGAATAATTGGTCTTCCAGAAAAACCAGAAATTAATGGAAACCTGGACTCCATACTAACAGAAATAATCCAGCAAAATTGCCCTGAAGTCCTACAACAAGAGGGCAATATAGACATTGAAAGGATTCATAGAATACCTGCGACATTCGATCCAGAAAAGAAAACACCCAGAAATATAATTGCAAAATTCAAGAGTTTCCAAGCAAAAGAAAAAAATCTTACAAGAAGCCAGAAAGAAACAATTCAAATATCAAGGAGCACCAATCAGGATCACACAGGATCTGGCAGTCTCCATGCTAAAAGATCGCAAGGCTTGGAATACAATATTCAGAAAGGCAAGAGAGCTGGGCCTGCAACCACGGATCAACTACCCATCAAAATTGACTATATATTTCCAGGGGAAAGTATGGGCATTCAACAAAATTGAAGAATTCCAGGCATTTGCACAGAAAAGACCAGGGCTGAATGGAAAGTTTGATATCCAACCACAAAAATCTAGAGAAACATGAAAAGGTAAATAAGATACAGAGGGGAAAGAAAGAAAACTTATAATTTTTAAATTTGCCTTTTTAAGGGCCTCACTGAGATCTAATTATCTGTATTCCTATGTAGAGAAATGTTATGTATATTTCTCTGTAGTGAACTCTATTCACTATTATAATATTCACTATTATAGTAATCAGAAGAATAATTCACAGGGTGAAGGTGGAACACTAAATAATCTAAGATGGCATGGGGGACGGGAAAGAGGGGGTGAATAGCAGGGGACACCAAGAGAAACTTGAGTGAATAAGAAAATAGGATATTCTATTACACACAAAGAGGGCATGGGAGGGAGAGGGGACAAATACTATTATAAGAAGGAGAGGAAGAGAGCATTAAGAGGTAATAATCAAACCTTACTCTCAGTGTAATCAACCCGGAGAGGGAAGAGTAGCTATACTATCCACTGGGACATAAAACTCTTATCTAACCCTTCTGAGAAAGTTAGAAGGGATAAACCAAGGGGAGCAGGGGAGTGGGGAGGACAAAAAAAGGGAGGGGAGAAGGGGGAGGGAATTCATAAGGCCTTTAAAAACAAAAAGAGGGGGAAAAATAAGGGAGGGGGTAGAAAGGGAAGTTAATCAAGGGAGGGGATAAGGGATAGCGGCTCAATAGCAAACCACTGATTTAAAAGGAAAAAAGTATAAGAAAAAAGGGGGTAGGAATGGGGGAGGATTTGAAAATGTCAGCAAATGAACAACTGATGATTATAACTCTGAATGTGAATGGGATGAACTCACTCATAAAACGGAAGCAAATAGCAGAGTGGATTAGAAACCAAAATCCCACCATATGTTGTCTACAAGAAACACATATGAGGCGGGTGGACATACACAAGTTTAAGGTTCAGGGTTTGAGCAAAATCTTTTGGGCGTCAAATGAGAAAAAGAAGGCAGGAGTGGCTATCATGATTTCTGACAAAGCCAAAGTAAAAATAGATATGATTAAAAAAGACAGGGAAGGTCATTACATCCTGATTAAAGGCAGTATAAACAATGAGGAAATAACACTGCTCAATATGTATGCACCAAGTGGCATAGCACCCAAATTCATAAAGGAGAAACTGGCAGAGCTCAAGAAGGAAATAGATAGTAAAACCATACTAGTGGGAGATCTAAATATTCCTCTGTCAGATCTAGATAAATCAAACCGAAAAATAAATAAGAAAGAGGTAAGAGAGGTGAATGAAGTCCTAGAAAAATTAGATTTAATTGATATGTGGAGAAAAATAAATAGGGACAAAAAGGAATACACCTTCTTCTCAGCTGCACATGGCACATTCACAAAGATTGACCATGTTATAGGGCATAGAATCATTGCAAACAAATGCAAAAGAGCAGAAATAATAAATGTAACCTTCTCAGATCATTGTCCGGGTCCAGCCGGAGACAATCGGGGGTCCGGGAGACGGCAACCTAAGTTCCCATAGGGAGAGAGAGGGGAAAACCTTGTGCGCAAGACAAACAGAGACAATTAGATGGATACAAGGCTCGTTTATTGGAGGTCTATGACAAGAATATATAGGGTGAGAGCAGAATGAGGTCAGCATTTACTAAGGGGAAAGGAATGCAATAAAAAGGTCCTTGAGGTAGTTTTTAATTATTGTTCCCTATGCCTGATTGATCCCATGATCAATATCTCTTCAGGAGGTTAACTACTCTTATCTTAAGGCTCTGGCTCCTAGCAGTCTATACCCCACAGAAGGTTGGTTGATTTTATCTTGAGACCCTGGCCCCTAACAATTCCCCCTTTCTTTTATTAAAATGATCAGCCTATGGCCCTTAATCTCTCCAAGTCGGTTGAGAGTTCCTGGTATCCCCATGTATCCCCTGGTCAGAATAACAAGCAGTGACGGCCCCTGTCTTAGGCTACACAGGGGGAGTTGCTCAGCCATCGAGGGCTGAGGACCTGTGCTATTCCCGTCATTGGGTAACCGCCCTGTTGGAAAATTGTAGGCGAGTTTGGCCTAGCTCAGCATGTGTTGATTCGTTACGATGATATTGGACCATAGGGGATTTCATGAGGGTCGGATCGATTTTTGCCTTAATGAATCTCACTAGACGTTGGAAGGCCCAAGGGCCAAAGGTTAAGATCAATAAAAATATAAAGAAAGGTGTAATAATAGTGGGAATTAGAGTAGAGAGCCAAGGAGAACCTTTGAGAAGGGTACTAAACCATCCTTCCTGTGCCTCAACTTCCCTTTTTCTTTGTGCTAGTCGTTCACGTAACTTTGCCATAGATTCTCTTACTACACCAGTGTAATTAGCATAAAAACAACATTCCTCTTTGAGGGCTGCACATAATCCCCCTTCTTTTAAAAAGAGAAGGTCCAGTCCTCGTCTATTCTGTAAAACTACCTCTGATAAGGATGTCAGGGATTGTTCCAGTGCTGTAACTGACTTTTCAAGAGCTTCTAAATCGGTTATCATAGCTGTTTGAAGGGCATCAAGATGTTGGGTCTTAAGGAGGGCGCTGGTACCAGTGCCAATGCCTGCAGCGAGACCTCCAAGCCCTATCAGAATAGCTAAAGTAGTAAGGGGTTCTCTACGTGTTCTGGGAGAAGGGGATAGGAGGGAAATCACACTATCATCTGAATGAAAGGAAATACACGGCCATAATTGAATAAGCACACAGAATTCAGAAGAGGTATTAAACATCAAAAGGAATAAACATGGTGTCAGGCCAGTATTACAGGCCTAGAATCCATTGTTCGGGGCCTCCAAGATGCTAGGAGAAGGGGAAAAGGAAAGGGTATAATTGCATAGGTGGGCATGGGAAGGGGGGATGGCACCTATACAGAGACCTTGACCAGAAACTTCAACTAGAGTTAAACTGCGAGAAAAGGCGGCGCAGCGTGGGGAAGCTAGGGCTGTGGGAATTAGGACTGTTTCATTGGGTTCTACCATATAGGCAATGCCTTCATAATAAGGGGGTTGTGGACTCAGACAGAGCCAACACTCAGTCGTCAAATCTGGTCTGGAAGCGTTCAGGGCAGCATATGCACCTGATACTAGAGATAAAAATCTGTCTGCTACACCGGGAATATTTGGGGACCCTTGCTGTGCCTGGGACTGTAACTGAGAAGAGACTTTCGGGGATAAAGGAGAAAAAGGGAAAACCGTGGGAGTCAGTAACTGCTGGGGGATGATGTTAGGACCAACAGAAACAATAAATGGTTGTACACGGAGGCGGAGGGTGAAAAGAAGAACATCATCAAAACCTCTCTTATACAGTCGTAAACCCCAAGTCAAGCCATCTGTCCATTTAACACTTCGTTTCCCTGCGTTAGTAAGTGTGATAATGAGGGGATTACAATTAGGAGGGCTAGGGATACACACAGCTGGACGGGATAGATTGCGAGTTATTGATATCAAGTCCCAGTTCGCCTTGATCCAATGTATAGTGCCAATGGTTTCACATCCCCAGGCTGCACAAAATCCATCTGTCTGATCGCCACAATGTGGAGGCTGATCAAACCCTGGGCAGCCATATAGAGGAAATTGAGTATCTTGAGTCCAGTAACCTGAGAGGCCAGGTATGCCAGGGATAGTGGGGGCAGAGTAGTGGATTGAGGACATTTGAGGGGCACCTAGGGCACAAAGATCAACCGAGATGGAAGGAAACCACGCCCATTGAGGCCATTGGGAAGAAGAAACGGAGGTGATGATGGCTTGATTAACTGGATTGATGACCTCCCATCGTTGTTGGACCGGAAAATGAGGACTGGAAGTGGTGACCGGAATAAAGGTGGAGTAGATGATGTAAACTGCCAGAAAAAGCGAGTTCAGGATCTGAGGTTCCATCTGTGGTATCGTCAGGGTTATGATCCTGAAAAGGAAGAAGAAAAAGACTTCTCAGGGACAAGACCCTGGCTTTGGAGGGTTAGTATCAGGGGCGAAAGGTTTAATCAATCTAGATGGAATCCAACGGGCATTAGCCGCTTTGTCAAAAATACAGGCGGAGCCCTTTCCCCAAGTAAGGACAGGGTCAGGGCCACACCAGAGGCCCGTGATGGGGTCACGTCAAAGGACTGTGGCCAAATTTGATGAAGTATGCGGATGCCAGTGACGATCAGCAGCGGCATCCAGCGTGAGGAAATTAAGAACAAATTAAGAACAAAGAGAGCGTGAGCAAGAAGCAAAGTCTGATTGCCACTTAACGGATAAAGAGTTTCTTGAGCCTTGAGTTTAAAAAGAGTATTTTTAAGAGTTTGGTTTGCTCGTTCGACAATACCTTGCCCTTGTGGGTTGTAAGGTATGCCTGTAACATGTTTTATACCTAGCTAAGAACAAAATTGTTTAAAGGCTTGGCAATAAAAATAATAATTAGTAAGGGCACCTGGACAGGAAAATCAAAAACTAATTGGAAATTAAATAATATGATTCTTCAAAACCAATTTGTCAAAGAAGGAATCATAGAAACAATCAACAATTTCATTGAAGAAAATGACAATGATGAGACATCCTACCAAACTATGTGGGAAGCGGCCAAGGCAGTACTCAGGGGGAAATTTATATCCTTGAGTGCATATATTAACAAATTAAGGAGGGCAGAGATCAATGAATTGGGCATGCAACTCAAAAAATTAGAAAGTGAGCAAATTAAAAATCCCCAGATGAAATCTAAATTAGAAATACTAAAAACCAAGGGAGAAATTAATAAAATCGAAAGTAAAAGAACTATTGAATTAATAAATAAGTCTAGAAGCTGGTACTTTGAAAAAACAGATAAAATAGACAAAGTACTGGTCAATCTAATAAAAAAAAGGAAAGAAGAAAACCAAATTGATAGTATCAAAGATGAAAAGGGAGACCTCACCTCTAATGAAGGGGAAATTAAGGCAATCATTAAAAACTATTTTGCCCAATTATATGGCAATAAATATAACAATTTAGGAGATATGGATGAATATTTACAAAAATATAAACTGCCTAGATTAACAGCAGAAGAAATAGAATACCTAAATAATCCCATATCAGAAAAAGAAATTGAACAAGCCATCAAAGAACTCCCTAAGAAAAAATCGCCAGGGCCTGATGGATTCACAAGTGAATTCTATCAGACATTCAAAGAGCAACTAATCCCAATACTATACAAATTATTTGATATGATAAGCAAAGAAGGAGTCCTACCAAATTCCTTTTATGACACAAATATGGTACTGATTCCAAAGCCAGGGAGATCAAAAACAGAGAAAGAAAACTACAGACCAATCTCCCTAATGAACATAGATGCAAAAATCTTAAATAGAATATCAGCAAAGAGACTCCAGCAAGTAATTAAGAAGATCATCCACCATGATCAGGTGGGATTTA